>NC_090886.1:55018840-55021340 GCF_036669925.1 Montipora capricornis
AACAATCGCGGTAACTTTCATATCCACGAGTAACGACAGTGGCACTTTGATTTTTTGTCTGTCTGTCTGTCTGTCTGTTTCTTTCATTATTTCTTTATTTGTTTGTCTATTTATTCACTGTCCTTTTGACAGATGTACATCAGTTTAATATGGCATTGGTAATCATTCCAAAGTCCAATTTGCGACAATCCTCCAGGCCAAAAGACTCCGTTTACAATCTCGCCACAGCCTTGTTCGTTATCCTCGTCATTTGGTTGATCCGCTGCCCAGTTGGAGTACTTGTGTTATCTGTCCAGACAAATTCACCTTCCTTTTCCTCATCTGAAAGTCCAATCCACGCCTCTCGGTTTAATTTTCCAATTGGGATTTGCATGAATGTGTTCAGCAAGAAGTCGTTTTCCTTTTCTGATTCAATTTTTACCAAGTGAGCTCCGGATTTTTTGCAAGACTCCTCAGCTTCGTGCCAGGATTTACTCTCGTTGAACAGTTTGAAGCATTTGCTGTCAAACTTTTTTCATACATTGTCGCATCCTGAAATAACTAATAAACAGGAGGAAGATTGCGCTTCCGTTTCTTTTCTTCTCTTCAAAAGCAACAACAACAACAACAGGCGCAGTACATGTACAAAGGCTAAAAGTTCTTCTTTTAACCGTTATTTTGAGATATATTTTTCCATGACCAAAACCCTATCTGGACATAGAAATAATATTATCCTCCTCTTTTGAAGAATTTTAATACATAACTTCTAATTTCAGGCATTCATCCAGGATTACCGCAGGTTAGAATTAAGCTGAGTTTGTTTGAATTGTTTGTTTGTGTGCTTGTTTTTTGTTTGTTTGTTTTTTTTTTGCATTCGTTTTTCGTTCGCGAGGAGGAAGAGATTATACCACTTTTGGTTTCTCAGAAGTGAGCTGCCCCAGATATCATATAGGCTTTGCTATATAGGGGCAGCATTTTGCGTATATAAACATGTGTGTGTGCGGCTAAGTGTAAATTAACTGGCAATCTTACCTGCAGTCAAGTTCACAAGAAGAACTGTTACGTAATATAAATACTAAGGTGGCCATTCTTGTTGAGGATCTGCAAAAAGGCACATTTATGAAAGTCACTAATCAACCTTTTAATCCATGAAATATATTCGCTCGTGCGCCGTTGGTCTAAACACGTCACGTGACCGAGTGTTCCTCAGCTGAAACTGGGCAATATCCGAAATTATTAAATTCTCAACCTCGGATAATGCATTTCGCGTGCTCTGATTGGTTCACTCAATCTCGGTTATCAGCTCATATACCTTGGTTTGACCTTATATGGTAAATGATTGCGTTAAGCGTTGCTAAAATAAAAATGTTTTCGCCGGAATGTGAAATTACTCTTTGAATAAAGCCAAAAAGTAGAAAAAAACTTTTTTTGTGGAAAGTTTGGATCAATTAATTCCGACGTTTAGAAGTACGCGAAAAGGCAAGAAATGTTTTTGTGATGAGCCTGCGTCTGTCTGATACAAGGTATTACACAACATCGCATCAGTTCTCATCAAGTTTCTTTCGATTTCGCTCGGATTTGCTCGCTTTTTCCGCTCGTATTTCGTACTTCCAAATTTTTGGAGTTGAAGGAATTTAATAAAACAATTATTCCATTCGCGCTTGTTGGATATGAGACTGGTTATAGCCAACTCGGCGCTACGCGCCTCGTTGGTTATTTACCATCTCATATCCAACGCGCGCTTATGGAATAATTGTTAATTATTAAATTCTCAACCTCGGATAATGCATTTCGCGTGCTCTGATTGGTTCACTCAATCTCGGTTATCAGCTCATATACCTTGGTTTGACCTTATATGGTAAATGATTGCGTTAAGCGTTGCTAAACTAAAAATGTTTTCGCCGGAATGCGAAATTACTCTTTGAATAAAGCCAAAAAGGAGAAAAAAAACTTTTTTTGTGGAAAGTTTGGATCAATTCCGACGTTTAGAAGTACGCGAAAAGGCAAGAAATGTTTTTGTGATGAGCCTGAGTCTGTCTGACAACAAGGTATTACACAACATAGCATCAGTTCTCATCAAGTTTTTTTCGATTTCGCTCGGATTTGCTCGCTTTTTCCGCTCGTATTTCGTACTTCCAAATTTTTGGAGTTGAAGGAATTTAATAAAACAATTATTCCATTCGCGCTTGTTGGATATGAGACTGGTTATAGCCAACTCGGCGCTACGCGCCTCGTTGGCTATTTACCATCTCATATCCAACGCGCGCTTATGGAATAATTGTTAAATATACCCCAATTTTCAAAACTGCGCGCGTTGCGTAAAAGATTTGAAGAATAATAAACACGATAGTCTCCATTTGGGGCGAAAATATGGTAGGATATTTGTCCTTGGACATTATCTGTTCCTCGACGCTCACAGTTTTCGGTTCTCGGAGCAGAAATTGTCCGCGGACAAATATCCTGGCATATTTTTGCGCCAAATGGAGACTATTGTTTATATATTACCCAATTTTCAATTAAA
>NC_090886.1:55026340-55033840 GCF_036669925.1 Montipora capricornis
GTAACATTGAATCTGCATACATTTGCTTTTAGTGGCCCTTCAGTTGTGTTCTATTCATGGAAATTAGTGATTCTAATTGCTTCTGTCATTGTTATCTACAATTCGCTAAAAGACATCAATCGCGCCAGCTGCTCTTGAAACTGAAATCATTCCTAGTTTTGATTTAACTAGAATACACACGTTTGTACAAATGAACTTCTTGCCCTTGTTCTCTATTTGAGGTAGTCAACTCAGCTACTCCTCTTTGACGATTCGCTCATGGAAAACTAAGGGACGTATTCTAATGGTAAGGTGGGGCAATACGAAATACAGAAGCCCCTTCGCTTGTCGCGCAGAATTGTTTCGTTTGCAAGTTTTGGGTCGATGTTTAGCGTTTTTCTCCCCGCATTAACAAAACCATTTGTTGCGAGTTGAAGAAATGCAGCGCGCTGATTGATTGGTGTAAGTCCAAGCCAAATTGCGAGTCTGATGAAAAACTAGCAACAAAGCCAAAATTTGTTGCTCAAAATAGGCCCGCACTCTACTTTTCGTAACAGCTTTCTTCAATCCAAGTTGATCGCGCAAGGTGAAAAAAAAACCGTGAAATATAGGCCCAAAACTTGCAACGAAACAATGTTGCGCGACAAGTTGAGGGGTTTTTTTTGTATCTTGTTATTAGCAGCTTTTAAATAGGGAGTTTCAGAAATAACGACTTCGACGCAAATCTACCTAGGAATCAGGATAGGTTGTTGCTCATTGTCACAAAGTCTCTCGAAAATAAATACAGCGTTAAAATAAAAAGAAAGGCAACTCAGGATTTGGTTATCTCATATTGTTGCTTTGCAGAGGGCAGCGAAGAAATGTACAAAAAATTAAAACCACGTGCACGGCCATTTTTCTACTTATAAAATCTCTTTGTTTAGCAACGATCCCGTTGCCGCTGTCGTCCGTGGTGGTTTTTGCAAACTCCCTAATATCCCAAGGCTAAGTGTTGAGATCTGGCAAAGGAGTGCACACTACAATCATTACTTCTGCACCACGTTGGGATTAAGCCATTTCTCAACATCCCTGATCTTCTTTACTTCGGCTGATGATATCTTGAACAATCTGATAGCTTGCAGACTGAGGCCAGTAAATGGTCGGCGCGGAAAGTGACGTAGTTGGTTCGGGCTCAAACCTGGAGCAAACAAAGACAAACAGCTTAATAGCGAATCGAAGGGCACGCGTGACATCATGAATCAGACTCAGACAAACAAACTGCAATGGTGGATGATTTTGAAGATTTCTCTAAGGGCAAAAGCCGGTGTTCCTGAAAAAAAAAACTCGTGAAACAAAAACTTCGCGTACACTCTCTGTATTTCCTTCAGAACACGCTTATGTTGGGGAATTCAGCGATTTGCATTCTATTTTAGACTTCGTGCGTTTCGCTTTTGCAGAATAGCGGAATAATTAAGACGGATTCCACCCAGAGTTCAAGCAAAAAGTGCAAAATCTATTTACGTAAAATCTGCTCATAGCGTGGTAACGTTTGGAATACTATTTAAAACAACTCACTTTATATCATTTTGGACATCACCCACATACTTCTCATGTTCGTTTACTTGAAGTGTGATTATTTCGTTTGCTTTTGCTTTGTTTTAGCTTTGCTTTTAATTTTCGTTTCTTGTATTCGTGTTTTCCTTTTGTGCGTTTTTCCTTCTTGTGACGTCGTAACTGCCCCTTGACTAATCCTTATCCTTAACAGATCCTTAAGACTCTAAAACATGGCTCCAAAATCAAAATAGTGGGACAGAGGCACAGAGTAAAAGAAGAATAAAAATTAAAAAGACGAATAAGAGAGGACCGGAAGAAAACACTGAAAAGAAAAGAAATAAATATAATAGAAGGAAACAACGGTGTTGAAATTATTTGCTACGGGCTGGGGCCTAGTGTGGGGAGCTGGGTCTTGCCAATTACCCATGGTACTTGGCGGAGCGGTTTGAGTGGGAAAAAAAAGGCAACGGATATTTTGAAAATCAGAGTGACGAGAATTTGTTGTGAGGCAGAGTAGTAGAGGAGCGGAGTAATAAAGAGATCGAGAAATTTTAATCACCCTTGGAGGATCCACAAATGTTTTAAGTGTCTGTCAGACTTTGTGACGCCAGGGCTTTCTGGACACGAATTAAATAAACCTTAGGTTTTAAGCTCTGAATCAGTGTTCGCAAGTTATGTCCGAAAACCGGGACGAAGACGATAACAAACGGAAAGGAGAACTGAAGGTGGTTGTTGGAGTTTTCCAGTTCACTGGAATATGTGTGTAGTATAGTCCTATATGCATAAGCGTTTTCTTACTTCAACCTTCTTCCTTATGTCCTCCTGTGGCTTGAAAGGCTCATACTCGACACTTACGCCTCCTGGTTGGTTAGAAAGGTCAATCAGTTGGTCAGGTGTCAAATTTGTTCCTGGCATATTTCCTCGAACCCTCTGGAAGTACGCGTATTTGTGGTTCTTACTTTTTTTTTGCCAGTCGTCCCAGATCTTATCGATGAAAGCGTGATGAAGAAAAAACTCTGGAGCGGAAGCGGATTCTTGTGTGCACATGGTGGCACCGATCTGACAGTGTATATTGTTATGCAGTTCCGATCTCAGAGCCCGTTCAAACTCAATAAAGTCATCCATGTTCAAGACCTCTAACACATCTATCTCTTCAGGTGGATTTCCATTGAAATTCCGCATTAAGCAGTCTGGCCCACCACGCGCGTTATCTGGTCTCACTCGGCTCCAGGCGCCCTTTTTAAAAGGGCCGTCTAACACGCAGTTTTGACCAGTATCTTCACCATCTCCACCAAAGCCAGTGTCACTGTTCCAAACGCTATTTGGAGCTGTGCTAAACGGTTCCCTGGTATCTAGACTCCAGTCCCAGTAGGTCGCCGTAAAAGTGCAATCCGCTTTTCGCATGAGGTTCTCATATCGCAGTATGTAATAACGATGCCAAGGAAGAAAATGTTGCAGTCGATGAATACCTGTATTGAACAGCTCATAGTGCTCATTTATGAGCTGTTTGTATTCCGCCCTATAAGGACTACCGATTGCCGATACTTTCAATATGATACCTATGTGATTTTTTTTCTCTGCATCTGTCAATAATGTGAATTCCTTTCTAATTCGAACACAATTGACCAATTTGCCTCCAACACAGGTGCACCTTTGTCTACATTCATCATATGAAGTGCTTCCCTCTTCGCAACTTGTACCTAAAATCAAAATGGTAACAAAGACTTAAAAGAATATAGACATTAAACTTTTCTATTTCCAGCGCTTGAAAAGTACTCGCACATAAGCATCTCTTTTAGGAATTCACGAACCACGGAAACACAGTAAGAATTACATCAAGGGTAACTACCACTGAAGGTGGCCGAACACAGTTTTCAAGTGCCTATGCCTAATTAGCCTGCGAGCAGGCCCTCCGAGGGACTGGGGTTGGGGGTAGAATGAGAGCCTGCCCGCAAGGCTTTGTATTCTGAATGTCGCGTCCAAATTTTGGACGCAAAATACTGATTGGCTGAAATGAAATAACATCGTGACGTCACCAGTGACAAGCTCCGACAATAAGAAAGCCTCTTCGCTTCGCAGAGATGAGGTGGTCAGAAATGCGTCTGAGAAAATTGTAGAATGTTGCAATTTACCATAACTTTACATAATTAAAGGTCGGGCGACGCGATGCAATGGCTTCTCTACTGGAAGGAAGGAAGTTCTATCTCTGTTATCCACAGGATTGGGAAAAAGGCTTATTTCCCAACTGTTTTTCGTAGCGGCCAAAATACAACGAGGGCGACTTCATGTCACCGTGGTAGTTTCCTGTCCTCGACAAAGCATTATCGCTGATCACATTTGGACAAAAATGGGCCTTTCGGCTGCCTCTGTTGCTGATTTAACGATAGAGAACGATAGAGGGACTCTACACGATTTTAGCAAGTATTTGGTTAAGCCGAAAAGGCGACTCCACAAATGATTGCTCGATCTCCTCGTAACTCCGCAAATACTCAATAAACCTTTGAAATAAATTGGTGTAGGTATTAGAATATTGTAATGTATGTAATGTCTTGATTCATTAAAATAAATTAAAAAAGATAACCCCGCTTCGCTTTACCGAAATTTGGCAGCAGTTGTGGTCGACGATTCTCACACAGAGGAGATGCGGTCAGGGAAAACGAATTTCTCTATTACGATTCCCGTCGTTTGAAGTTTGTGTGCTTAATTTTTCCCTAACGAACGAAACATTTTTTCCGCGGAAGGGACTTCGACGAATTACCGTAATGAATATTCAGCTACGCTTTACAGCATCAGCAATAGTTGTTTTAGGCTTTTCTGGCAAAGTCTTCCTTCCTTTACAGTTTTTTTTTGAGTTTCTGCCTCGAGGAAATTGAAATACACAACAGGTGGCTTTCTGTTTTCTGTTCTTTTTTCAATGTTTACTTCGGGTGCGCGCTGATTGGCTAATTTTTGACAGCTCTCTCAGCGTGACATCAGGAGGCGGCATTCAAAATTCAAAGGGATGCGTGCAGGCTCTCCTTCTCTCCCACTGAGGAGAGAGAGCCTGCTCGCAGGCTAATGCCTAATTCACCATTACTTTTAAAGCATTTATGCTTTGGCGCCCGTTTTTTGCAAGAGTCAAGGTTAACCACAGAAGTATTTATTCTCGCATTTTGGCAAGGGTCTGTGCTGTTGCCATGGCAACGGGGCTGGTTAAAAACGTGGCTTAAAAAATGGTTTTTGCTTATTTAAAAAAAATCCAGTCGTTAGATTTTTTTCATCGTTTGCCCACTACGAATTGACATTGAATCCCTTCTGTCAACACTGGGTTTATTCTGACATAGGCGATTTTCGTAATTCGCCTTAAATCGTTTTCTGTATTATTAAAAATTCCCCATGTCAAAATTCAGATTTTTCGCGATAGATCATTCAAGTGGGTCCTGAACTATTATTTTGCCAAATTTCTTGAAATTCTAACGACTGGATCGTTAGAAATCAGCAAGTTTGTGCCAAAGCAATCGGTCTCAATTTGTCGAGCTACTGCGCATGCGTTGTATTTAACCGGGTTCTTTCGATTTCGAAAAATGCGAAAATTGCTAGGTTCTTTGCGTTGTTACCTTTTCTAACATGCATTTGTTATACAAGACTAAAGCCATCAACACACTGCGTTCAATTACGAAGAAAAATAGCAAAGATATAGCGGACATTGAGCAAATAAAATGATCGCTGTATCAAGGGCATGTTTGTTTTTGCAATCCTTGTGCGCGCGCTGAATCGCATCAGCAAGAGCGCGCGCGAAAACTGTGTTCGGCCACCTTAAAGGAATGTTAACCGACTGGTAACAGCAAGGCACAAATTTTCCGAAAGAACGGCCACGCGCTAGTGACGACGGTGACAGTGGTGGTAATGCCTAAGACATAAACAATTACACCTTTGCCTATGTTATTATGTCGGAAGTGGTTGTCCCTGTTTTATAAATAAATTACGAAAACCAACAACGCACTCAACCCACCGGTGACGACGGGTCCTCGAATCGTACCAGGGCTACAGTGATGGGAAGCTACAATCTTGGACAAATGAAATGGAACATTGAGACCACCCCTCCCCCCAAAATCAGTGATGGGAAAATGGCGCGTTTTGGCCTTCACACACTTTCATCCTTGACTTGGGGGAGAGGGGGCATTTCTGTTCCACTTTATTCTGTCCAAGATTGTCTATGAGCCCCTTCTTGCCGTTACCAGTAGTATATGGGGTAATCACGACACGAAATTTGCTCTCGTTCGCTCAAAAGTTACATCATCCGAGAGCACATCTCCCATTCAAAAAATAAACTGAGCAAGTGGCATTTCACGTTAACATAAATTGTAAACAACAAAGGGAATAAAACTATTGGGAAAAAAAAGAAAAAGAAAATGAAATCGGATGTAAGGAGGATTCGAACCTTCTGCCACAGGTTATCTACCCCATCCAACTATCCAACCTACCCACATTCAACGCTTTAGACTTTGCATCCGTGCGCTAACCATACCGAATACGCAAACTTGTTGAATTTTTAAGAACTGCATTTGCGCTCCCTTAAATTTGTTGGCGATATTTACCTGATCTATCTTCTGATTTTTCCACGCTGAAAAATAGAGCATGATTTACGTTCACAAAAGTGTTGATGGGCACGATTTGCGGGCTATCAGCAACGAATTTTGTCGATTTTTCACGATTTTATCGTCTGGCCAGAAAGGTGACAGAACAGATTGACACTTTTTTCCATTACTTGTTAACCGTGCTTAACCGTTGAAAAGCGTCTCAAAACAGACGTTAATCGTATAAAAAGTCTCGTGAATCGTGCCTTAAGCGTTTTAATGTCACGTAAAACCATTCAAGTGCTCTACAAAGCTTTAAAGGCGCTACTTTAATGCTTGAGTCTTTTGCCATTGCCTCGTTTAATCTCAGCGATGCGACCCTACATAGACCCTATAGTTTTATCGATTAACTCCCCAGAAATGCTTCCAGAGTAAGATCAGTAGTGGGCTTGAGAACTCTAACTCTTACTTTTGTTTCCTCGGGTATTCTTTTTGTCGATCACAATTTTTTCGTCAATTTTACGTAGTGTTATACCCTTATTCTTGATCGTACTGGCCAATTTTTACTTTAGGTTTGGCCTTTTTATACGCTTCGCTTCTCTTAAAATATCTTCCATGTAGTATCTCAACATAGCAACACTAGCGACGAGCGTGACTTCGTCAGAGGCCAGTGGTTTCGGATGATTAATGTGTTGACATATGACCTCTTAATTGACCAAATCTTGAATTGGTGACATCATAGCCTCCATGGACATGTCTATGAGCCCCTGCTTGCCGTTACCAGTAGTATATGGGGTAATCACGACACGAAATCTGCTCTGGTTCGCTCAAAAGTTACATCATCCGAGAGCACATCTCCCATTCAAAAAATAAACTGAACAAGGCCACACTGAAAAAAACTAAATGCAAGTGGCATTTCACGTTAACATAAATTGTAAACAAAAAAGGGAATAAAACTATTGGGGAAAAAAAAAAGAAAAAGAAATCGGATGTAAGGAGGATTCGAACCTTCTTACAAAGGTTATCTACCCTATCAAACTATCCAACCTACCCACATTCTACGCTTTAGACTTTGCATCCGTGCGCTAACCATACCGAATACGCAAACTTATTGAATTTTTAAGAACTGCATTTGCGCTCCCTTAAATTTGTTGGCGATATTTACCTGATCTATCTTCTGATTTTTCCACGCTGAAAAATAGAGCATGATTTACGTTCACAAAAGTGTTGATGGGCACGATTTGCGGGCTATCAGCAACGAATTTTGTCGATTTTTCACGATTTTATCGTCTGGCCAGAAAGGTGACAGAGCAGATTGACACTTTTTTCCATTGCTTGTTAACCGTGCTTAACCGTTGAAAAGCGTCTCAAAACAGACGTTAATCGTATAAAAAGTCTCGTGAATCGTGCCTTTAACGTTTTAATGTCACGT
>NC_090886.1:55053840-55065627 GCF_036669925.1 Montipora capricornis
CATTTTGGAAATAGCAGCTACTTTATTATTCATCTGCGTCACAAGTTTTCACTGATTTCGGGCCTCATTTTGTTGAAACTCAAGCACGCTTCCAACAGGCCTGTGAACCCTTCCTGCTTACAGAGCAATACTAAAAAACTTCTCCCATATCACATTTCAACCTTAAGCTCGAAAATTCAATACACAACATGATATTATAATTCACAAAGGCAGAAAATACCACAGAATCCTTTTCCAGCGAAAATTTTATTGAAACAAACAACATATTTGCTCTTAGAGGCGAAAACCTCTTCCTATTTGATTGCGTGCGTGAAGACAAGAAACTCAATTGTGTCAAATTACCATGTACTTCAGGTAAATACTGCTCACTTTGATTTCGTCTCGACGGGCGATAAATTGTTGTCCAAATCCAGTACTCGTCGCTTTTGAGATTCATGCCTAGTTTATCCAACTGACTTTCCATTATTGAGCTCCATAAGGGTATATTTTGTTTAAGGATCCACTAAAACGCCATTCGCGTTGCATGACTTTCGACGCCATTGCAGGCTAAGTTAATGATTCTACTGTGTCCACAAGAGAAATCTACGCAGTTCCACTACCCTCTCGATCCTAAGAAAATACGCGCAGAAGGCTCTATACACAAAGACACTACTTACCAGGGAAGTGACAGGCAAGACTTTTACCGACACGGAAAAAAAAAATAAAAATAAAACAAAAAATAAATAAATAAAACAAACAAACTAAACGTAGACCTCGACTGGGTTTGCCCATAGGCAACCCAGTAACGAGCTTGTGAACTAAAGGATAAACATAACGTACACGAAAGCAAATGAAAGGATCCTAATAAGAAATTTTTACACCTCAGTCATACTGGCTTAAGCCGACTGAATTGAAACGTTAAATGGTTGCAAAATCCACGTTATCTCTGTCTTTGTTAATTGGTACTGTAGCCATGCGTGTCAAAATAAATTGAGTTATTGGGTAATTACTCGATTACTTTGTTCAGTGCAGCAAAATGGACAGTTGAATTACGGGGTGGTGACTTCTTTGCCTAAAAGCAACTCACTTAATGAAACTGTCCTTTTTCCAACAACAACAAGGATTCAAACAGCTTCAATTCTTACAGAGTTCGATAAAAATCCGGATTTAAAACATGCGGTGGGGCAACCAAAGCGATGGGAGCTGTGTTGGGGTTTCAGTGTGAAAGTACAAACGGCTACTAACATACTAACACTCTTATAACTCTTTTTTCATTATTATTTTATTAACCCGCAGTCTGCAGTCTGCAGTCTGCATTTTACCCTCAGTCTGCATTTTATCCCTGGTCTGCAGTCTGCAGTCTGCAGTCTGCAGTCTGCAGTCTGCAGTCTGCGTTTTACACTGATCGGTTATTTGGGTGGTTTTTGGCAACAGATGTTAATTATTCGTAATGCGATCGCTTCCGTTGCCGTTAGCAATGGGTCGCAAATTGGGCCAACTGGAAAATATCGACTGGACTCTGGACTGGACTTTGGACTGGACTCTGGACTGGACTTTATTAAACGAAGTTAATATTTAACCAATAGTATAACGATTTACCGTTTCTATTTAATTATTAACCAGCGAGAATGAGAATGAGAATGGATGGTTTTTTCAAAGGGAACATAAACGAAAAATCTAACAATGCTGCCCAGTAACTTTCGATCAAGAAAGCAGATAAATTGCAGAAAATATTAGTTTTGCATCCAAAAATTCGTAATCAGCGCTAAAATGACCAAATTTTGCCTAGAAAACATATTTTAAGAAGGATCGATTTAGAAAACGTATTAAGAATAAAAAGTAACAACACTATCCGACGTTTTGGAGTCAGACATGACCCCATTATCAAGGTTAAAACTGAAATGGACAATTCGCAATTTAAATATAACGGGCGTTAGGTCAAAACAAAGACTTTTGCATAATGGAAATTAAACGATAGTTGACCCTAAGATATTTACAATTTTTTGCTAGAATACAAAAGGCGAAGGTCAAACAAAAACTTTAGCACGAATGGAATCTGACTGCTTATTTAGTGATGGTTGACGCTCACGTATCAAAAGCATCTCGTGAACGAGACAGTCAAATTTCGATTTGCATTTCTTTAGGATCGTAAAATGTGCTTTAAGTTCAGGTTTGTCCAGATCGTGTTTCGTCTTCATGTGTCGACCAACCGAAGATGATAGGGATTTGGCAGGCCGTAAAGGCCATAGCACAGTTGAAACAGCGTGATGATATCATAATAACTAAACCCGATAAGGGATCAGGGGTTGTCATTATGGATAAAGTTGAGTATATCCGGCTTCTCAACAAAGCCTCCATCGATGACAGCACGAAATTCGTCCCTAGTAGCTCAGAAAGACCAAAAGCGAAGGGTCGACCGCCCAAGTATTACCATCCCCTCTTAGAAAAAGAGAAACTTGTTAACAACGCCATAAAGAGAATACTCCCCAAGGAAGTCGCTGAATCGCTACTATCACAGGGCTCGCGTTTAGCTCATCTTTACGGCCTGCCGAAGACGCACAAGAAGAACCTCTCTGTTAGACCCATACTATCAGCAACAGGAACATACAACTTCCAGCTGGCAAAATGGCTTGACGAAAAGCTAAAACCTCTCTCTCTCAATAATCATACCATCACAGACGTTTTTGAATTTGCGGAGGAAGTTACTCAACTCGATTTTAACGAGAATGATATTTTAGTATCATATGATGTAACTTCTTTGTTTACAAATGTGCCTTTGGACGAGACGATAGAGATACTTGCCACCAAGGCTTTTCGTGACAATTGGTTCAACAAAACTAACAACCTAAATATCACCAAATCAGACCTGATCGAACTGCTAGAATTAGCTACCAAACACCAGCTCTTCCAATATAATGGTGAACTGTACGAACAGAAAGATGGAGTATGCATGGGATCCCCCTAGGCCCCCTAATGGCCAACGCCTTCTTGTGTCATATAGAGGAACATTTAGATCTGCCTGATTACTACAGACGGTACGTAGACGATACGATTACCGTAATGTCTTGTGAATCAGCCGCTCATGTTTTCCTTGACGAATTAAACAGCATTCATCCGTCTCTACATTTCACCATGGAAATCGCGACCAATGGTAAACTACCTTTCCTTGGAATGCTTCTTGATAAGAATGGTCCTCGGATATCAACCTGTGTCTACCGAAAATCAACTGACAAAGGCTTATTACTACACTACCATAGTCACGTGGACCATCGTTTTAAGACTGGCCTGCTTACGACCATGCTTAACAGGGCCTATCGGTTGTCCTCAAGTTGGCAATTATTCTCTGATGAGTGCGAAAAGCTCAAAAATATCTTCAAACGCCTTAAATACCCAGAAGACCTAATTAACAGAACTGTTAAGAATTTTGTCGACTATGTTCAATCGGATGCCCTGAAACCACCACAAGCGCAATACCAAGGAAAAACCGTCCGTATTGTATTACCGTACAAAGATCAGAAGTCAGCTAACGTGCTACGGAGACGACTCAAAGATCTGAGCGTTAAAATTAGTAACACCATCGAGATTGTTCCTGTGTTTATTAATCGTAAGATTGAAAGTCATCTCAAACACCTCGAAAACAAGCCAAATGTTGTAAATAACCAATGTGTTGTTTATTATTTTAAATGTGGTCTATGCGATACGATATGGACTACATTGGTTATGCAACAAGGCATTTACATCAGCGTATAGAGGAACACAAATCCCTATCATCTTCGGTTGGTCGACACATGAAGACGAAACACGATCTGGACAAACCTGAACTTAAAGCACATTTTACGATCCTAAAGAAATGCAAATCGAAATTTGACTGTCTCGTTCACGAGATGCTTTTGATACGTGAGCGTCAACCATCACTAAATAAGCAGTCAGATTCCATTCGTGCTAAAGTTTTTGTTTGACCTTCGCCTTTTGTATTCTAGCAAAAAATTGTAAATATCTTAGGGTCAACTATCGTTTAATTTCCATTTATGCAAAAGTCTTTGTTTTGACCTAACGCCCGTTATATTTAAATTGCGAATTGTCCATTTCAGTTTTAACCTTGATAATGGGGTCATGTCTGACTCCGAAACGTCGGATAGTGTTGTTACTTTTTATTCTTAAAACATATTTTACTGTTATTTTTCTTAAATTTTTCGTTCAACTTTCGCTTTTATAAAATGTTTCAGTTGTCTGTAAATAAGTTGTATGCTGTTGGAAAGCTTATTTTCTTAGCTTTAAAATGATGTATTTTTTCCCCCTAACTTTAAATATTTTTTGAGAAAAAAAAAACATTTTTTGGCAATGACTTCTGGGTGACCCCTTAATAACTTCTTACTAACCGAGCGCGAGGACCGTACTGCCAGGGAAATATTGGCCGAGGTCGTGGCAGTACGGACCGAGCGCAGCGAGGTCCCTACAAAAACGACCCAGGGCTAATATTCCCAGTACGGCTCGAGCTAGCTGCGCGTACCACAGGCAACCCAGTGTACCCTCACGGAGGGTCTAGTTCTTACAAATAATACCTTGAAGTCTTTTATTAAAAGTATACGTATAGGCAAAGGAGGGGGGGGGGGGGGAAGCTGACAGAAACAAGATCGTAATTAGGAGAATTGTAAAACTTATGACCTTGATAAAAAGCGCGGAGAATTATTTAATATTAGTTCTGCAGTAAAGTAATTGGAAGGACTTAAATTTGCTTGTATAATAGGAATGTATTTGAATTTTTCAGTAAAACTATTTTGTTTGCTTACAGTGAACGGGAAGGGTCGAGATTTGATAGGAGTACATAAATTTGCCCAATTGCAAGGTGTTTATGTTTATGTTCAATATGCACTCAGATGAACTGAGGAAACTTGTTTGGAGCCTAAATTAAACCTCGAGAAAAAATAGGGTCATGTTAGGATTAGTTTTGGTTATTAAACATCCTTGTCAATTCTGACTTATCAGTATAAAAAAGTAAATAATGAAAAGAACTGTGTTGAGTTCATCATGTTTGTCGCTAAAGTGTAGCGATGAAGACACAGGACGATAGATCTCGAGTCACAGGTAAGTGCATACTGTACAGTTCTTTATTCCCAAATAATTTTGCAATGTTGAGACTGAATGGCTAAATGTATGAAATACCGATAACCGATTAGAAAGCTGCCTCGAAGTTGCGGCAGCACTGAAAGGATTTTAGTTTTATGATATGCGTGGACAGGTATCGCCATGGCTATGACTTTCTTTACATCGGAGGCCATCTTGAAAGTCGCCTGTAGATAGTCACTGTGAACAATGTATTTAAGTTCTAGCTTTGTAAGTACTTTCTGTCGTGTACCTCAAGGATGCTCCTTGGAACAATTCCCTTTGATTCACTCATTTCTCCTTTCCTAACCTATGACCGTGACACACTTGCCTGGGGTAGTAGATATTTCAACACACTTCATTCCTTCGGTTGTTAAATGTTAAATTTTTCACTCAAGTAACGGAAATTTACAAATAGAATACCAGAAGTGCAGCAGATAAGTAAAAAATTACGGTTATTAAACATTCCTATTTAAAATAACATAAAATCATGTTTCTTGAAGAAATTTTAAGTGTTTAAAATGATCTTCGAAGTAAATACTAAAATTTGAACAATTTTCTTATTCAATTAATTTTTCTCATGATTTATTTATTGCAACAAGGATCAAATTCATTTACCTATTCTAGGTTAGTCGCAGATAGGCTCTTTGGTCTTGACGTGTGGGTCTCTCTAAGTGCAACGGGGCTTTACTTTGGCACCCTTTCCCTTTTGGGCCGTAGAGTTATTTTTAAGGCGGCCAACACCTATTGTATCTTTTCGTTTTTCTTTTCATTGCTTAAATATACTAAGGATTCAAAGTTACTTTTGTGCGATGAATCTCAAGCCATTGCGGTGACAAATTTCAACACGTACACGGATCCATTAATTTAATGGGTGTCAGTGAAGAGGTCACTACGGTGTGTGAACAATCATGATATCGACTTCCAACATAAACGGTTGGAAGAAAGGAAAACAAATCCTGTTTCGTATTTTCCAACAATTCTCGATAATAGTTGTCCCTTTTATTCAACGAAGACTATAGCCTGCGAGCAGGCTCTCGGTGATCCGAGGTGCATGAAGGGCCTTTGTTGTCAGCTGCGGTTTCACAGTTAGCGGCCACGTCATCCTAATCTAATAACACAACGATTGTTCTTTCACAAATATAGATTTTTAAAGACTAAAAACAGTGAGGATAAAATTTGTTCCACCAAAAGAGCAGACAGAAAAGTATAAAATATGAAAAAAATAGAGCTTATCAGCTGAATACTCCGCCACTTATTTGCATAATAATAGCATCTGTAGGCATAGTGATCACGTGACACAGCTTTGTGCGCGCTAGAACGTGTGTGCTTTTGAGAGTGACCGCTTTTGTGTGTGTAATAAAAGTGACTTTGGTTCCGTAGAATACGTTTCATGGTTGCCCTGTTTACCCGTTTATTACACATCTATTGTATTCTGGCTCGTTCTGAAAGTCGCTTATAGTAATGAAGTCGGACCGAAGATTCAAGTTTTTCCTCAAATAGAATCATGTTTTAAAACTGGATTTGTTTTTTCTATTCTTGTTCAGAAGACAAGAGAGGTGATTCATTCATTTTCTTTAACTGGGGTAAAGAATTGGACTTATAATTGTTTGTTGGAATTTTTTTCATGATCACTAAACAAAAAGTGTGCGATAGACCATAAAGCTACACTTAACTAAAAACCTACTTATCTCCTTTGCTCCGTGGATTTCAATGGGCGCTTTGTTTTTGAACAAATGAACTACAGTATTAATAGCGCATGTCGACTTGCTCTCAAGAGTCTTTAAATCATGATGTGGGCGGAACATTCTTTTACTTTGGCAGATCACGTGTTTCCACGTTAAGGGCTTTTGTACTGCTATACCCTCTCGATCATTCTCGACGAATTTAAAGTACGTTTATCAACGATTTACTGTACATGTATGTGTGTACAGTAGATTTTTTCGATCGGGTTTTGGCACCCTATACCTCCTAGATAAATAGGAAGAGGTGGCCACTGACTGTAAAACCGCATCTGACAACGCCTTTTCGCCTTTGTTTAGCCTGCACATCTGAGCAGTCGAGCATGCTCTTCATGTCCTTCGAACCACTGGGAGCCTGCTCGTAGGCTAGTCTTCGTAGAATAAAACTGTCAACAACTGTTTATCAGTTGTTGCAAAAAAAGAAACACGGTTTTTTTCCTTTCCTCCACTCTTTGTACATTGGAAATCGATCAGGTTGTTGACAAAACCCAGTCACTTCTTTACTGACACCCATTGAATTAATTGAATTAAGGGTGGACCATTCCTGCATTTTGAGAGATGACGAAATAGTGGCATAGCTTCTTTTTAAAAGAACTCCAGCAACAGAGAGGGCAAAGAAAGGTAATACAGTTTTGTCAAACTCTTACTGCGAAACTCGGAGATCGTAAACACTGGTATGATTACTTATAGTATCCTATTGTGGGTTTTAATTTACTTAATCACTAAGGCCACGTCATCCTAATCTAATTTAAAAAAAAACGATTGCTCTTTCACAATTATAGATTTTTAAAGGCTAAAAACAGTGAGGATAAAATTTGTTCCACCAAAAGAGCAGACAGAAAAGTATAAAATAGAAAAAAAAAGTAGAGCTTATCTGCTGAATACTCCGCCACTTATTTGCATAATTGCCAACGAGCAAGCCGAGCGAAGACGCGAGGCTTGCGAGGCGGCCAGCTTAATGCCGTGCGAAGTGTTGCAGCAGGCAGACAAATTCTCCATCGTGCTGAGAAAAGTGTAATGTAAGGCTACGTAGTGTAATGTAAGATTCCCTGGAGATTTAGTTGGGACCAATGAAAACGCGTGTTTTGATCTGTGACGTCAATAGCCAAACTTGCATGACGCGCGCCACTAATGATGATCTTGTGTTCGGAAGTGAGTGAAACTTTGAGTGTTCTTCAATGTTTATTTTCGAACCATCGTGTTCTATATTGAGTGAACGATCTCACAACTAAACCGGCGTACGTGTACTTATCGGCCGCTGTTGTCAATGTAGAGCAGTTTGTTTTTCGTTTTGTAACCATTGAGTCATGAACAATTAACTTAATTTTCAAAGAAAATATGTTGTCTGCAAAGTACACAATTAAGCGATCAATTCGACTTGTGATTCATGGCCGTATCTTGCAAAATAAAAATTCTACAAGTGAAACAACTTTCATGTGCGATATAGTTTGATTCCCTGTTACATGTTCCACACTGAAAAGTCTGAAAACGCTTTGGGGATTTTTTACATGGCATTGATTTTATTCAAGTTAATTATTGGGCTAACTTTCAGAATTCCCCGCCACTTATTTGCTTTTCATTGAATAAGAATAAGCTCTATTGTATTAAGTCTCGTTCTTCAAAAGATGCCGCATAGGGGAAACAATAGTGGTTAGCTGTGGCGAGGTATTCTGAAGTTGTTCCAATTATTGTATATTCCTGTTAAAATTACGGCCGTTCAAAAATTACTGCAGTACTTTCCATATTATTGCAAAACACGTTGACATCTACATTGTTGTTGGAGATACAAAGTGTGCAATTTCTATTATTGTATTATTGCTAACCAGATAAGTTGAGTTGCAGTACTTTCGAAAAAAAAATTACAACTACTGTTGGGTATTTTGGAACTCTGATACAAATCTGAAAACTATGTATTATCTTGACTGTTTCGTTGGCACTTAGTGATAGCTACTACTAGTAATAACATCTCTTGTATTCTGACTCGTTCTGAAAGTCGCTTATAGTACTGAAGTCGGAACGAAGATTCAAGTTTTTCATCAAATAGTCATGTTTTAAGACTGAATTTGTTTTTTTCTATTATTTTACAAGTGCGCGCGGAGCCAGGAGAGGTGATTCATTCATTTCCTTTAATTGGATAAAGAATTGGACTGATAATTGTTTGTTGGTTTTTTTTTCATGACCACTAAACAAAAAGCGTGCAATAAACCATAATACTACCCTTTACTAACAACCTACCTATCTCCTTTGCTCCGGGATTTTCAATGGGTGCTTTGTTTTGGAAGGAATGAGCTACGCGGTATTAATGGCGTAGTCTTTAAATCATGATGTGGGCGGAACATTCTTCTACTTTGACAGATCACGTGTTTCCGCATTAAGGGCTTTTGTACTGCTATACCCTCTCGATCATTCTCGACGAATTTAAAGTACGTTTTATCAACGATTTACTGTACATGTATGTGTGTACAGTAGATTTTTTCGATCGGGTTTTGGCACCCTATACCTCTTAGATAAATCATGATAGGAAGAGGTGGCCACTGACTGTGAAACCACATCTGACAACACCTTTCGCCTTTGTTTAGCCTGCGCATCTGAGCAGTCGAGCATGCTCTTCAAGTACTTCGAACCACTGGGACCCTGCTCGTAGGCTAGTCTTCGTAGAATAAAACTGTCAACAACCGTTTATCAATTGTTGCAAAAAAAGAAACACGGTTTTTTTCCTTTCCTCCACTCTTTGTACATTGGAAATCGATCAGGTTGTTCACAAAACCCAGTCACCTCTTTACTGACACCCATTGAATTAATTGAATTAAGGGTGGACCATTCCTGCATTTTGAGAGATGACGAAATAGTGGCAAAGCTTCTTTTTAAAAGAACTCCAGCAACAGAGAGGGCAAAGAAAGGTAATACAGTTTTGTCAAACTCTTACTGCGAAACTCGGAGATCGTAAACACTAGTATGATTACTTATAGTATCCTATTGTGGGTTTTAATTTACTTAATCACTAAGGCCACGTCATTCTAATCTAATTTTAAAAAAAGCGATTGCTCTTTCACAAATATAGATTTTTAAAGGCTAAAAACAGTGAGGATAAAATTTGTTCCACCAAAAGAGCAGACAGAAAAGTATAAAATAGAAAAAAAAATAGAGCTTATGTGCTGAATACTCCGCCACTTATTTGCCATAATTGCCAACGAGCAGCCGAGCGAAGACGCGAGGCTTGCGAGGCGGCCAGCCTAATGCCGTGCGAAGTGTTGCAGCAGGCAGAAAAATTCTCGATCCTGCTGAGAAAAGTGTAATGTAAGGCTACGTAGTGTAATGTAAGATTCCCTGGAGATTTAGTGGGGACCAATGAAAAACGCGTGTTTTGATGTGTGACCGTCAATAGCCAAACTTGCATGACGCGCGCCCACTAATGATGATCGTGTGTTCGGAAGTGAGTGAAAACAATTTTTTCCCATTTCCCTGACCATTGTTGTGTACACTTGCTTTGAGTGTTCTTTAATGTTTATTTTCGAACCATCGTGTTCTATATTGATCGTGAACGATCTCACGACTAAACCGGCGTACGTGTACTTATCGGCCGCTACTGTCAATGTAGAGCAGTTTGTTTTCGTTTTGTAAACCATTGAGTCATGAACAATTTAACTTAATTTTCAAAGAAAATATGTTGTCTGCAAAGTACACAATTAAGCGATCAATTCGACTTGTGATTCATGCCGTATCTTGCAAAATAAAAATTCTGCAAGTGAAACAACTTTCATGTGCGATATTGTTTGATTCCCTGTTACATGTTCCACACAGAAAAGTCTGGGAAACGCTTTGGGATTTTTTACATGGCATTGATTTTATTCAAGTTAATTATTGGGCTAAACTTCAGAATTCCCCGCCACTTATTTGCATTTCATTGAAAAAGAATAAGCTCTATTGTATTAAGTCTCGTTGTTCAAAAGATGCCGCATAGGGGAAACAAAATAGTGGTTAGCTGTGGCGAGGTATTCTGAAGTTGTTCCAATTATTGTATATTCCTGTTAAAATTACGGCCGTTCAAAATTATTGCAGTACTTTCCATATTATTGCAAAACACGTTGACATCTACATTGTTGTTGGAGATACAAGTGTGCAATTTCTATTATTGTATTATTGCTAACCAGATAAGTTGAGTTGCCAGTACTTTCGAAAAAAAAAATTACAACTACTGTTGGGTATTTTGGAACTCTGATACAAATCTGAAAACTATGTATTATTTTGACTGTTTCGTTGGCACTTAGCGATAGCTACTACTAGTAATAACATCTCTTGTATTCTGACTCGTTCGGAAAGTCGCTTATAGTACTGAAGTCGGAACGAAGATTCAAGTTTTTCATCAAGTAGAGTCATGTTTTAAGACTGAATTTGTTTTTTCTATTATTTTACAAGTGCGCGCGGAGCCAGGAGAGGTGATTCATTCATTTCCTTTAATTGGTATAAAGAATTGGACTGATAATTGTTGTTGGTTTTTTTTCATGACCACTAAACAAAAAAGCGTGCAATAAACCATAATACTACCCTTTACTAACACCTACCTATCTCCTTTGCTCCAGGATTTTCAACTGGCGTGCTTTGTTTTTGAAGGAATGAGCTACGCGGTATTAATGGCGTAGTCTTTAAATCATGATTTGGGCGGAACATTCTTTACTTTGACAGATCACGTGTTTTCCGCATTAAAGGCTTTTGTACTGCTATACCTCTCGATCATTCTCGACGAATTTAAAGTACGTTTATCAACGATTTACATGTACATGGTATGTGTGTACAGTAGATTTTTCGATCGGGTTTTGGCACCCTATACCTCTTAGATAAATCATGATAGGAAGAGGTGGCCACTGACTGTGAAACCACATCTGACAACAACCTTTCGCCTTTGTTTAGCCTGCGCATCTGAGCAGTCGAGCATGCTCTTCAAGTACTTCGAACCACTGGGACC
>NC_090886.1:55070727-55073227 GCF_036669925.1 Montipora capricornis
GCTAATCGTAGAATTTAGGAAATTAGGAAACTTAAAGGTGCTCGCGTTAAGGAAAACGACTTAGTCGCGGTATATTGCTCGTTAATTCGATCCATATTAGAGTATGGATCAGTTGCTTTCGCGCATCTCCCTAATTATCTATCTAACACTTTGGAAGGGATTCAAAAGAGAGCTTTGTCGATCATATACCCTGAATCTTCCTATGATGTTGCGCTAAAAAGATGCAATTTAACTACATTGGTTTTCCGACGAGCCGATGCTTGTCGTAGGTTCATTGACAGCATCCAACCCAAAAGCCCACTTTATAATATTATAAAACATAACTGTGCGGTGAGGCTGGATAAGCCATATAATCTGCGACATAAAAGTGAGGCGAAAGTCCCATACAACACAATTCGATTTGGGAATTTTGTCACTTATAAATATTCGTAATATGTATTTAGTATAAATTCTATAACAATTAGTTTTATTATAAACGCAGCTGTTCTTGACCACAACCGGTAATTCAGTCTTGACTGCGAGAGGTTGAAATAAACAAATCATTCATTCATTCATTCAACTAAAGGTGAAGGCGCAAAAAAACTAAACAGACAAATGTCTCATACCTACTGCGATTTATCGCGTCGGATTATCCAACGCAATCTAAATTCAATGAAACAGCAACAAAAAGTGAGACCCTTTTTTTTATAATAAGGCGCCTCTCCGACCAATCAAAGCATTCAAAATACAAGAAAGGCATCAAGTGGATCTTGTTAGTATGGTTAGCTTGCCAGGCAATATATATGGTGACACATAAGTACATAATGTCTGTTATTGGCATTTTTAGTAGATTTCTTTTCGTGCGTCCTCTTCCAACAAAAGAGACCAGTGAAGTGGCAGAGCATCTTTTGGACATTTCCATGGAGCACGGCCCCCCAGCAATTTTGCAAAGCGATCAAGGTCCGGAATTTAAGAGAGTGGTAAAGACTGTTTGTGAAGCGCTAAACGTTCCCATAGTTAAAAGCTCGGCCTACAGTCCTCAAACGCAAGGAAAAGACGAGCGCTCACACAGAACGTGGAAGGAGAAATAAGGTTTGATTTGATAAATAACGGCGGCAACTAAACTGGGTGGAGTACCTTCAACATTACCAACAACTATACAATGAATCCCCCCGTCGTTCTCTCGGATTCCTCAGTCCATTTGAAGTGTACTTTGGTAGAAAGCCGATCAGGATTCGGAATAAACTGTTTCTTGGGGGAAAGAAAGAATATGAAGTTCTGGAAGAAAATAACAGCAGTTTTGAAAGGGGTGAGAGCAAGAGAGAAGAACTATTGGAGCCAGAAATCGAACGAGATGCTATCAGGCAGGAAGCTCTGCTTCTACTGAGGCTGCACAGTATATGGTAAAGCGGGAGTTAAGGCGAAATCCACCTTCACTCTGTTACAAAGGAGAAACTGTTTTGATTCGCATTACCATTTCAAGGGAAAAAAGAATTCCCTAAAGAGCAGTTGTGAAGGAGTTATGATTGAAGCAGATCCCACCATGCACAAGTGTTTAATCGCTTGCAATGACCCAGAGACACGGAAAAGCAAAACGAACTAGTTTAAAGTAGATGATGTTACTTCAGTCACGAAAGAGGAAGAAAACGAGAGACAACAAAAAGCAAAGAGTAACAATGGTAAACGAACTGCCAGATTCAGAGATCACGAAGAGTCCACAGATCAACCAGCCAAGCGAAGGACAAACAACGCCAGTTTGTTAGAGGCCAGCATAAATCAAATACTTTCCCGTGAAAAGCTTAATGGTGATACCATTAATTTGTATTTTGAATTTTTGACGAATACTGAGGACATTAAAGAAGGAAACTGGGGAGTTGCAACGTCCTTCTTTTATCCTTAGTTGCATCGACCGATTGAAACCTCCACGTACTCCAAACACATAGGCAACAACACTCTGTGGGAGTATGAAAAACTGATGGCACCTGTACACCTTCCTGCAGAGCGCCATTGGCTGCTGATCGTTATAAGTGTTGTTAATTTATGCCTTTACATTTATGATTCCTCTAGTTGCACTACAAGAACTTACCGAACAATTTTTGATACCATCAAAGAGAAATTTATAAGAAACGAGCTCCAGTGTATTTCTGATGAGGATAAAGCTCTCTTCCAGGAGGACAATTGGGGCGAGTGTACACCTCAATGTCCAAAGCAAAGGAATGATACCGATTGTGGTGTATTTACCTGTCTTTTTGCAAAAAGGTTGCTATTTTCGAGTGACAGCCATTGCAGCCTTACTCTCAACGAAGATCCTCGAAATGAGATGGCGAGCGATTTACTAAATCTTGCATCATCCTTGCGCAGTGAAAACGATTTACCGAAGTTTTCCAGTGGATGGCAAACGGTAAGCAAGCTTCAGACAAATGTGAATCACCAAAGAGTCGGTTGGACATGGAGTGAGAAAGGCAGGATTAACATATCGCCATCCTCCAACCCCCAAAGATGGGAACTGCCTATTCCATGC
>NC_090886.1:55085727-55088227 GCF_036669925.1 Montipora capricornis
TTAAACAAGTAATTGACAAGTGGAAGACTAGAGTGGTAACTATGATTAATTCAAGAAATGAACAAACATTGTGCCATTAAAATGTATTTCTTAATAACTAAAGTTCTCGTTCTTACGTCGGTGTACGAGTAATGATCCATAACGTTCAGCTAATGTGTCCTGCATAACCCTAACCGTAAATTGAAAGCTAAAATTTTAAAATAGTTCTGCGACCTAAGTACTGAAACAAGCGCTTAGGCTTACATGTAATCAGAAAACGAGTGCTATATTCTTCAGACGATCTCATAAAAAGTGTAGTTAACCAAACCGTAAATTGAAAGCTAAAATTTTAAAAGAGTGTTTAGACCTAATCACTGAAACAAGCGCTTAGGCTTACATGTAATCAGAAAACGAGTGCTATATTCTTCAGACGATCTCATAAAAAGTGTAGTTAACCAAACCGTAAATTGAAAGCTAAAATTTTAAAATAGTTCTGCGACCTAAGTACTGAAACAAGCGCTTAGGCTTACATGTAATCAGAAAACGAGTGCTATATTCTTCAGACGATCTCATAAAAAGTGTAGTTATCCAAACCGTAAATTGAAAGCTAAAATTTTAAAAGAGTGCTTAGACCTAATCACTGAAACAAGCGCTTAGGCTTAATCAGTGAACGAGTGCTTTATTCTTCAAACTATGTCGTATAAAGTGTAGTTAACCGAACCGTAAAATGAGAGAGAATAGTGCTTAGGCCGTAAGTGATTAGCCATCGAGCCGCATACACTCATTCTTCTTGACTGGCGAGCCGTCGAGCCATTCTATCGAAAATGTAACCGTAAGTGGCCCTGCATTCTGTAGTTATGCCTTATAGGAATAAAACAATTGATTTGACCTGGTTTGATTTGAGAATTGTAAAGAATTTGGAAGTTTTCAAGGAATTTGGTATTTAGAATTGTACTGCGCGTGTGAGCATCTTACTATGAAACACGCGCAATAGAAATAAATTATTTCTATTTTTATTGAAGCTTTGCCATGCAATCGGGTTCGTAATTTAGTTTATCACAGGGGGCCTTTTTCTCGGCATGGCCATCTGAATTCGGTTAAACATTGATGCAATTCACGAGGATAGTGCTTAAATTTTGCGTCTGGGGCAACGAAACCTTTCTTACTCCAGTTAACACTTTCACGGCAGCCCCAACAGTCACGAGTGACCAGAGCCTACTTTCTCTTTACAGTAATCACCATTTTAGCCAACACACAGGCCATAAGAATTAAAGCAAATGATCATCAAACATGAAATGTCTTGATGTTTATCCATATCTTAGTTCTTTGAACTAGTAGGAAAAGAAATACGAGAAAGGCAGTTAAGAGAATATGCATGTTGATGTCATGGCTTACACGCTTTCCCTTTATTTGTCAATGATAACTAATTACTGTAGAGGTGTTTATTTTAGTAGTGAAAATGACGCATAGCAACAGACGTGTCGCTAATGGCCAGTTGGCATTCAACTTTGCTTCGCATAACTCGCAATTTTTTTAGGACAGCAAGACCGTGATGAACTTTAAAGAAGATAAGAATTAATATGTTTTGCATTGCAATTGTAGTGGTCTCATTTTCTTTAAACCCTTCGAATCATACTTTAAAACGGTATTTAGAGACGTCAAGAAAAGCTTTCAAATTATTATTGAAAGTAATCTTCGGAGAGGATGGGTCTGGGACAGTGGAGAACTTCAGGTCTCATTTAATTAAATTTGTATTGCGGCTAAACAAAAAGTAAACAGTAAATAAATATTCAGAAACTTGTTTGATTGTTTCTTGGCGGGTGAGTACCATATGTTAACCGAAGTCCATATTTCCCTTTAATTAATGACGCACTGAACTCTGTTTGCAGACAGGATGACATCCCGATTACCGAAATGCTTTGACATTATTACCTCTGAGGATTATAGATTAGTCTTATTGGGAGGATTGCCTGCAAGTTTTTTAACTTCGTGATATATAAAAACTGACTTTAACTAAACACTGCTGTCCTTAATACATGACACAGGTATTCGCTAATACTCGAAACCTCAAGTCGCTTGTCACACCCTTGTGTGGCTTACTCTGATGGCGCGAACAAGATGTCGCGCCAACCAACTCTTGGTAAAACTGAACACTGAACACGGAGGTTCACAACGCAACAAAATAAAGACGTTCTTACTGACTCTCAACCTGGGTATCTTCTTAGCAAGTGATTAAAATTTTGGCAAATCTCTCAACGTTCTCGTAAAAAAGGTTCTTATGAAAGAAAAAGAGAGTATTGGCTTTCACGAATGTGACCTCCACTGTACGGCGTATAGGGTTTAACCCCGGGAAAACTGATCTACTCACCTTAAATTGGTTACGGAGCTCCTTCAAGTTGAACGACCTGACAAGAATGAAAAACTCTTAAACAGGCGCTGGCTTTATCCACTTGTGAATCTGTACAATCCACCGCGAAAGTTTACGTCCGTTGCTTAGTTCTGAGTTTGGAGAGTGAGAGAA
>NC_090886.1:55098227-55108227 GCF_036669925.1 Montipora capricornis
TGGCTCACACGTTTCGCGACGGCTACACGTATTTAGTTGGACTTTACATTGGCTGATGAATTGTCCGCATGTCTTGTTATTGATCAGAATTGGTTTTGGCTTAACGACACTAACGACACTCAATGGGTGCTTTCCATTCAACAAATTTTAAATCTCGGAAATTCTGTATTCAATGGAACGGTACATGCCGGTTGTACAGACGCGATCCAAGTCACCGCGCGTTTGATTCGCGCCAAATACAAACATAACAAACGTCAAAACCAAGAAGGGTACAGAAGAGCGGTTCTGAGAACACCAAATTTGTCAAATGGAAAGGTAAAATTTCGGTCCGATCGATCCGATTGGTCAAAGTAGACCCCTTTCAAAGGTGGTCCAGAATATTCCGGTCGGACAAAACCGAAATGGTCCGTTCCATTTGATGTGTCAACCGAAATTACCGGAATTTGGGGTTAAAAGGAAAGCAATATATTATCGAAAATGGCTCTCTGTGTCTTGAATTTTCTTTGGTGCTAATAATTTATCGCATTTATTACAGCAAAGCTGAAACTTTGGATCACCACAAAACACCGTGTGCGAACCCAGAAGACTTCGCTCCCGGCACAGAAGGCAAAACCTTTGTATTTTATATCAGAATGGAGAAAAGTCACGACTATGAGACTTGGCTGAATATAGCATCATGTCTGCACATGTGGGATTTGGATGCAAGAGGATTTCACAAAGGCATGTGGAGATTTTGGCTCAAGAAAAATCACATTCTCGACATTGGATGTCCATTTTCGGAATATTGTTCCTACAAACCGATAGACGTTTTACCAATTTATATTCCAAAAGGTCGAAAGCAATAGGATAATTCTATAATAGCGTTAAATAATTGAGATAATGCGTTGAAGCCGAGCCAATCAGACCAAGGAAGAACAGGTTAAAAGCATTTCGGAAACGCACCATAAGTGAGGGCGTGGCGGTCGAAATGTTCACTAATTTAGACCCAGTTTACACGTCGCATTTTTGTCGTGTCGATTTAAATTTAAAAAAAGAACAAAAAATGCAAAATCAAAAGTGTAAGTAGTGGTATTCAAATCAAATTTCAAGTTTTACGAGAAACGTGAACAAACAAGGGCGAATTTGAATTTTCTCTGCTCGCTTCTACACCGCTCCTACTGATTCATTTAATACTTCTGCTAGTTTTAAGAACTTGAAGAAACTGAAATAGTGACGTTGAAGTTTCGAAATTCTAAGCGACGTTTTAGTTGACGTCGTAGTCGTGGATCTAAAGCTCCCTAATCTATGAGTAAGAAAGCTTTAAAAATTCGAAATATTACTAAGAATGTATGGGCTCATTAGCGCTTTTGCCACCCAAGAATTTCTCAGATTTTGATGGCTAATTATTTCGCTAGATATCAAAGCCAAAAAGGTCATAATTAGAGACGTCACGCAATCAATAATTTTATGCGTCAAGCTAAACTATTGCGGATGTTGTCAGCAAAAAAATGTAAACAGAAAAGTTTTTCGCCTGTTTTATTTATGGTAACGATACGTCAAGCCACTAGATCTGGAAATGCTTTTGTTTGCGTCGACCCATCATTTTATATTTGAAGAAGAGTTTTTGCTATTATACGACGCCCGTTTTACCAAAACCCCATTATTTTTTGAATATCCTTTTTCCCGACGAGGGTAGCAAAGCTATTTGTGCGTGACGCGTGACAAGGGCTGAAATCAATAAAGAACAGCGCGGTTCGTGAATGCACGTAAAGCGTCAGGAGCCCATCACCCGGAGCCTCTATACAGACTATATCCTTGAGTCAACCTTTATATCAATTTACATTAATTTGCACAATTTGCTTACATTGTTTTAGACATTTGTCTTGGTTTGACAATAACGTTATTCTGATTGGCCATTCTAAACAGTGCGTGCAAAACCGAAGAACTTGTGGCGTTCTAAAAATAGAAAGATACGGGCAAAGGTTGACTCATAGGACTTGTATGGGAAAGGCGAGCTCCTACTCATGGGCTCGTGAAAGCGTGATTTGCCGACTGAGATATACGTGACGGTGACTCAATCCTTTCATTTCATGAAAAGCACAAAATTTCCCTGAGCCCCCAAAAGCTTTCTTCATCTTCGGCTGTAGAAATTAAATAACCATTCTTGAAACACTTTTGACGGTTACGTCAAAGATCAAGTCACGTTTAATTTTGACGTTCTTGGCGCCAGACCCCCAAAATATTTCGACCGTGCGACGTTTGACTCTTGACTGAAGATTTTTCGTGGTTCGCTTCTTGTTTTTTAAAAAATGAAGAACAAAGTCGAAAGCTACTAGTGAACAATTCTCGTAAAAGCCAGCGGAAGTCTGTCGAGGTCGAGCGAAAAAGCGACGAGAGTTTATAAGGGCACGTGAAGATGGAGACGCTATCAAAGTTGTTTCTTTTTCCTTTTACCGAGCCTGGAGGATGACCAAATACCTCCAAAGCTATTAGCTAGTGATCAAATTGACCAACTTAATGTACATCCTCCGCCATTCGAAGCTTTTGAAGCTATTTTTACCCTCAAACTGACCTTGGCTACGGGACGTCTAAGTTATATCCGCACGTCTACAATCCTGGTCAAAACTGTTGGGGCAATTCCCGCTTTTCCCGTTACCCGCCCCACCCCCTCCCCCATTTCGATGTGGATTTATCACGGTCTCCGAAATCAACATTAGTTCATCGATCTATCGAATGTTTTAACATTGCCTTGGGGGAAGGAGAAGGGAGAGGGGGCGATAAAAAGGAAGCAAAAGAAGAACACGCGTTGCTGATACGATGGAAGAATGTGCAGTAAATTCTGTACTTTTCTCCCAAATTTGACAAGTTTTCCAAAGTCTTTTGACCAGGATTGTAGATGCTTCGTTCTTTACGTTTTTTACGAGATCGAGTGTAAGAAGTAGCGCCCATTGAACGATGGAAGCGTGTCCAGTTTTTCATACAGTTTACTGCTTTACCGTAGTATCTCTCCGAGCAGTTGGAACGTCTGCAAAGCAAGCACTACGCATATAAGCACCAGCAGACCTCTGGCGCTTTTCCGGTGACCTATCTTGCAGAAAAGCCTCAAAACTTTTTAACATACCAACTATGTGTGACAAGAGAGAGGCGATTCAACCTGAGAACGGATTTGACCGACAACATGTACACCGTCCAAATATACGGTATGCGTGACAATTTATTCTTGATTCTCCTGATTTTCATTACTATAGCTGACTATGAAAAAAGCACATGACGGATAAAACTATATATGATATAACTAGGCCAACCAATAAACATTCCAAAAGGCCAAGCTTCTTTCCTATGCAATAGCTTGAGATCCATTCACAAAAGTTCCAAATACCTTTTTATCCAGCCAATTCAGGCCGGCGAACAGAGAGACAAGAGAAACGACACGCTTCTACCTGTCATAAAATGTGAAACCTCTAACTCTAGCTTAACACTAAGAAATGTGCTAAAATACTTTCTCATCGACCTAGAGCAAACAAGAAATTTCAATTTGACGGTTGCAATTTGCCACAAATGCGAGGCCTCGTGCAGATCACATCACTGGTCTCGTCAGCACTGGGGTGAGATGATTAGCTGCAGTGATCAAGGAAATGGGAACAATTTCAGCCAAAAAGCTTGGGAATCTTCCTTCCAGTTATGATAGAAAAAGTTCGCCAAGGGCTTCGTCATTTTCGTTAAGTCCACTATTCCCGGTTTCGCTGCGATTCACTCTGTTTACACTACGTCAGTTCACGAAAAAACTTTGGTAGGAAAGTAGTACGTTGAGAGTCGGTGACAAGGTACACCCACTGTGACTTCAATGCCCGTCCGTTCAACGAAAATACAAAGGACAGTCGCCTTGTATTTCACTCCAGGCTTCGTCAAATACTTCGACAACATCTGCAGAAAATATGGAATGAAGTTGGTTAAGTATTGGTGCAGGGATGGTGCAGTGGTGAGAGCACTCGCATCCCACCAATGTGGCCCGGGTTCGATTCCCAGACTCGGCGTCATATGTGGGTTGAGTCTGTTGGTTTTCTACTCTGCACCGAGAGGTTTTCCTCCAGGTACTCTGGTTTTCCCCTCTCCTCAAAAACCAACATTTGGTTTGTGTTAAATGTTAATTTCAGTTTGCAGTGTCCCCTATAAGTGCTCCAGTGCTAGAACGACTAGACACTTAAATAAAGTTCCTTTCCTTTCCTTTCCTTTAAGTATCACTTGCCAAACAGGTACTAGCTAGTGCAGTAACTGAAAGTTAAATTTCCAAAATGCACTAGTATCTCTTAGTGGCTAACTCAATCTCCTGAAAATAGCACTATTTTCACTTTGGAAACTCCAACAGAAATCAAACACACGGTTTACCTTTTATTTAATCACTTTCACCACAACAGAGAAACAGTCTGTGGTGGGGGTCGCACAACAGAGCGAGGCTCCAAATTAAATGCGCCCTTTTACCCTCCCAACCAGAAGACAGACCACAACACCGGGAACTACATGCCCTACTCTTTGTGACAAGTGTGCGGGTTCTTTTACGTTTACATTGAAGTGTTGTAATACGGGCCCTAAGGTGTATCGTCCTTATCCGAGAATACTAGAGAGTCTAACCATTTGCAGATGTAATTACAAAGGCAGCACTTTCCCTTTAGTTATTTAAAGACCCTGAGTGTTGGTCCGGCCGGAGTTGAACTCACGACCTCCCGCGTGACAGCGGGTGCTCAACCAACTGAGCCACCGGTGCGCGGTATACCTATAACAGGCTGTACGACAAGGATCAACCGTGATGCCGACATCGTTTCCAGGGTTTCTCTTTTTCCCTTACCCGAAAGAAAAGTACAAGGTCAGAACCCACAAATGACCAGCACCCAACGTCAGTGGGTTCATAGCTCAGCTGGTTAGAGCGTACCACGAGGTCACGGGTTCAAACCCCGTTGAAGTGCTGAAATTTTCAGGCTTCTCCTCGCAATTGCAAAAATTGCGTTCACAAATGCGAGGATCATAGCTTCACTTGAGTTGTTCAACTGACAAACCTGAGGTCGACGGTGCGCTCATTTTACTCCCCCCTCTGCATCAGTGCTCCGTTTCTACGGATATTTAAAGCTACTTAGCTACACGGAAAGGAAAGAAGTCGAAACAAGGACGCGAGATCCGGGAATCGAACTCAGGACCTCTTGCACCAAGGCCGCGCACTAACCGACTGTGCCATCGTTGCTCCATCAACCATTACTTATTGTGCTCTGAGGAAACTAGTTTTTTAAAACTATGATTCCAGAGCAGGAAGGGAATAATATTTTTGAATACAATCTAACCTTGATGCAAAGGACCATGTTTGGTACTCTCAAGGTTCTCCTTCAAGTGTTTGACCGACGACGCGCCAATAATGACAGCATCTCCATTTGCGCCGTCCATTTTGGAATGATGATACATCCACCTCAAGGAAGCGTCAATTAACGACACTTTCCCAACACCATAAGTACTATCTAGAGTAACCCTTAACTTGTCTATTGAATTAAACAGATGCTTCTTCCAATAACGTTTCAGATACCTGTATAGTACAAGCAAAATGCACAAAATCAGTAGAAGCTACATCGCGGAAGCAGGAAGTTTCGCCCGAACTGAAAACCAGTACGCTCGATACGGAACAACTATACTAACAGAAAACAAAAGTTTGAAGTTAATCCGCATCATATTAAGACCAACGCAACTTTTCACTGAATTTAAAACTATTTTGCTTAGAATACGTGACACATAATATGTGTTTGATGTTCAACAGAACAAAGAACAACAAAAGTTTTAATTTTTCCGCATACGAAAACAGACAACCATCTACTAAATCATCTTCAAGAACAATCCCGGCGAACACCTTTTTAATTTGGGCGAATGCCCTTTCATTTCGAGAGAACAGGTTTTCAGTTCGGGCGAATTGGCTTCGAGCAATTACGCTATAGGGTGAAACGACCGCACTTCTACATCCATGTACAACGTCTGACAGTGACCAGGGTCTTCGTTTGAGGCCGGACGTTTCGTCCGGTGATTTCCCATTCCATATCCAGTACTTTGATGCCAATATTTGAGTGGTTTGTTTTATTATTTTATTATTATTGTTTTTACTTACTTTTAAAGAGAATTTGAGTGAACTCTAGCCTTGCCTGGCAAACTGAGTCTTGGGTTCCAGAAACACTGGAAACAGCTATTTTAAAAATTTCCCCAAGGTAGTCGCACCTTCGGCACTCGCAACGCGCCTTGCCGGCGCCAAAAATGTCACGAACGGTGCTTTTAGAAATATGTCCGCTACTTTACAAAACTGTCGAAAACGCTGACTGTGTGTGTGTGTGGGAAGAGAAGAAACAGAGAGTTTTCGCAATTGCGTTTATGGCAAACGTCCGGTTGAAGTCTGCACTTTGCCCAAAATCAAAGAAAATTGCTTGATTTTTGCTTTTTTTTTTTTTGCGTTTACCAGTTTCTCATTTTTTTCCTATTTTCCAGTTAAGCCTTAATTAATAAAAAATAAGCCTGAATGGGGTTCGAACCCAGAACACATAGATTGTGTTCTATTTTAATGGCTCCGCAGTTCAAATATATAAACGTTCCATTATATTTAAAGCAACTATTGACCGAAGTGGATGTGGCTTGTGGTGGATATTTACCGAGTCGCGAAGCGGCGAGTTAAATATCCACCACTAGCCACTTCCACTTCGGTAAATAGCTGTTTTAGTACATACTAAAACAGTCAGATAATATAACACAAGATGATTTTAACTGGTTTAATCCTGCAAAGATTACAACATTTTCTGCCGCAAAATTCCGCGCGAGTTGCTCAGAGGTGAATAGCAAAGGATATCTGGAGTTTGAGTAGCCAATCGGCGAGCGCGTTCAACGCTATCCACTGTTTTAGCCTATACTAATCTATCCCCAAACCTTCATATGCGAAGTGCCCCTCCCCCCACGGGGGCAAAGATTTGTCTCAACTGCTTAATTAAGTTGTTGCTTAACTCCCATGATCTACATCTCTCATATATTTCAGTCCCCGCAGTTCATATAAATGAACATTTCATACAACTATTCAACATCACTAAAAATTTTCTATTCTCCATTCATCCAGTTACTGCGCAAATTCGCCAAAGATTCGCAAAATCGTGAGAGAAGTCAGAATAACAAAACTGACCCTTCATGGTTTTACGACAAGCGTCAGCAGCCTGCTGTTCGCCGTTTCACGTAAAAGCTATGATAAATCTCTCAATCGTCTTGTGCAAGTGGTTCGGCTGCATAAATTATGGGGGAAAATTGGATTGAGAACGAAATATGGGGATACCTTTCATTTAAACCCCAAAAGAGGAAAAAAGGCGATTTTCTATATCCACAATTTCACCCTCTTCGACGAGTACCCATTTGAGATCATCTAATTTTAGATCATGATAACCTAAGTAGACGAGGCCCTGTCTGGTCTACTAAGATGATCTCTTAAAAATTAGCATGCAGTAAATTGCGAGAACTGAGCACAACATACACATCAACCCATGATCCTGCCCCCGCATAACGGCCATACTGAATGGTGCTGCTCTCTCTATCTTCAAAGCGATGCTTCCCTGTCAGCAGTCCACCTGCGAGCTTCCAAGAACAAAAGTCAGTTGGTATATGTACACACAGAGTGGGCTGCTTATAGCCTCCCACGCAGACTCTCTTAGGAATTTGTCCCGCGTTCCTCTCCCACGAGCGTCTGCTAAAACGAGCCGGAATTTACGTAGACCAATCACAACGGACTTCCAGATTCTGGAAGTACACTTTAGAACCTGAGAAAAATGCAAGACGTTGGGTTCGTGTCTTAGGTATTAGGTCTTAGTTTTCGAGACACCCTTCGTGTGTGAAGCATTTACATGTAAAATCGCTGAGTTAAATTCTTTTAAAAGAGAAACTGGTGCGTATAAATTTAATGCTTTCGCTTAGACGTTTGCGGCCCTTCACAGAATGAGTACGGTAGAATTTATGGTTGAAACACCCCGTGCGCTTCAAATTTATTTGTGATTGATATCATATTTACATGTACATTTCTTTCCACGCTATTTCTCACAAATCACTGGAGTCGTTTCTTTGAATAACCCCATTTCTTGTAGTCCTTCGGTTGAACGGATTTAAGGTTTGGAGTTTATTTTTGAAATCGAACAAACACGTAGTGCGAACGATCGGTTCGCAACACAACAACATAAAATCAATTTTTAGAGACGGACATCTCCAAAAGCAGCCTGAAAATTTCAAGCAAAGTTTCAATTTTCAAGCAAAATGGATTTTTTCAAGCTTTCTTTTCGCTACTGTCCTCCTAGTTGCGTTCATTGCGCTTGAAGGTAATGGTTCTAATCTCGTGCAGTTCAAATACACTCGCAGTACTAAGTATTTGGGCTGTGTCGAAAAGTGGGACGGGGACGCGGGGACAGGGGACTCGGGGACTCGGGGACATAGGGACGTGGGCCGTGGAGACTCGGGGACGTGACGACGCATTTTTACCATCTGTTCAACCTTTCATCACATTTCACAAAATCCTCATCTTTTGATTGTTTCCGCGTTGTACTCCGCTTTTACGTTCCTCGTTTGTACAATGTGAATCATTATATATATATATAAGTTGCAGAAAATATATATATATATATAACAATGTTTTTCTACTCAATATAGTTTCATATGGACTTTAATACAGGTCTGTTTCGTAGACCAACAAGGAGTTGGGCCACTCATCAGTTAAATTCCATGTACACTGTAGCATCGCTGGGGTTTATATACATCAGTAGCGTGATCGTTACAAGATTCAAACTTGAAAAACAATAGTAAAAAAGCATTTGTAAATTTATGATTGGTTGTTGAGGATGCGATTGAACCTAAGGATAAAATTTCGCTTGTGCCTGCAAGTCGATACGAGCTCATTACGTTTGTTGAGAGTTGCCATGTCCGGTTTATATACAATATAGAATTTCTCGATACTACATAGATTACATCGTTTAGTAAGGTTGCTATAAGATTTGGCCTTGGCTAGAATTTTTCAGGAGATTGCGAAGTCTTTCTTTTGATCTTTTAGCTGCCATAGATGTTTGCTCAGTTCGGTGTCATTCTTTTTACTTTCGTTTTTGAATGACATTTGGTGATTTCGCCACCTCGTCTTGAACTCAGTGGCGGTGAGGCCGACGTACGTCTCTGTGCTTTCGGCGGTCGTGATGGTGGCTTGATACACTACTTCCTTGACTAAGCATTGTCCTTTCAAAGGGCATTTGTCTGGTGCTCTGCAGTTGCAGAGTTTGGTGGGTGTTTGTTGTGGGGGTGACGTGTTCTGGCTTAGGATGGTTTTGTTGTGTCCATCGATGATCTGTTTTATGTTTGGTGAACAACTATAACTTAGCTTAAGATTGTTTTTGTTAAACAGTTTTCTTAATTTATGGTTCGGTGGGAAGCACCTCTCGATCAAATTTCGAAATTCTCTTCCTATATTGGTTTGAACATTTTTACTAAATGGTGGGTTGAACCAAATTATGTTTCTTTGCCTCTTTCTCTTGTGAGTGGTGGATTCTGGTGACTGCTCTGGTGGGGTGAATTTGAGGGTGTGTGAATAACCGCTTTTCTGCAACGCTTCTTGGTAGGGCGGTGCTGCCTCTTTGAAGGCTTCCTCGTCTGATGAGATTTCAGATAATCTTTTGTTAATTGCTTCAGGGATGTTCTTTATTGTGCAAGTTGTAACGGCATGGAAATTGGGCTTTACAGGGATGTTCTTTATTGTGCAATTCTCACGGCATGGAAATTGGGCTTTACAGAGATGACGGCTTAGCAGTAATCGACCAAACCCCACAAAAAATCGAAAAAATCAAAAAAGAAATATGCAAAGTGTTCGCCAAAAACAACCTACGCATTACTGTTGAGGCCAACAAAAAGGTTGTAAATTTCCTTGACGTAACATTAGACTTAACCACTGAGAAGTACAAGCCATATTCGAAGCCTGCAACTACTCCGCTCTATGTCCACA
>NC_090886.1:55128227-55130727 GCF_036669925.1 Montipora capricornis
GACCCTTAATAAACAAGGAGCTTCGTGCCCTTTGCAATCAGCAAATCCCAGTAACGGATTTCCTCTTTGGAGATGATGTCCAAAGCAGTTTAAAAACAATAAAAGAGTGCAACAAAATTGCCAGCTCTGTCAGTCAAGGGCATGATTATAAGCAAGGCTACTCAGGAACTGGACATCAAAGGCCCCGTAATAGCAAGCCTTTTTTAGGGCATCGCAAGAGCTACAACTCATTCAAAAAGAAACCATGGGCCTTAAACCAGAAGAGGGAGGAGACCAAGTGAGCCTAACTACATGTACAACATTACAAACAGTTATTCACCTGATTCACGATGTAAGTAAATTTGAAACCCTATTACCAGTTATTATTACTGGCTTAGAGCAAAATGTTAAATGCTTTAAAGCAGGTAACCTTACCAGTTTCCTTTCTAAATGGAGAACTCTTACATCTGATAGAGAAATTCTAGATATGATAACCGGCACAACTATTGACTTTAGATACCTGCCAGTCCAACACGGGCCACCGGCCATTCGGGAGTTCTCAGATACTGAGTCTGAAATAATTTACACTGAGATCGAAAAGCTTTTAAACAAAGGTGTGATTGTCAGAACTGTCCGGGAAACTGATGATTTTATTTCCCCCATTTTTCTGAGAGAAAAGAAAGATGGATCACACCGTATGATTTTAAACCTTAAAGCACTAAACAAGAGCATTGTTTATCACCATTTCAAAATGGATACTCTTGGTTCAGTAATTAGACTAGTACGTCCAAGTTGTTTCAGGGCCACCATCGACCTCAAAGATGCCTACTATTCTGTGCCTGTGTCAGAGAAACATCAAAAATATCTCAAGTTTCACTGGAAAGGAAACTTCTACAAGTTCACTTGCTTCCCTAATGGGTTATGTTTCTGCCCTAGGAAATTCACAAAGCTCATAAAGCCAGTACACTCTTGTCTTAGGTTACAAGGCCACCTCTTGGCAGCTTATATTGATGACAATTACATTCAGGGTGATACTTATACCGAATGTCTAACTACTGTGCTTGAAACATTAAAACTGTTTGCTGACCTGGGATTTTGTCCTCACCTTGAAAAATCATGTCTGATACCATCCCAAGAAGTTAATTTTCTGGGAGTTATGCTAAATTCCATCACAATGACTGTCAGACTGACCATGGAGAAAAAACAAAAAATTAAGAATGCATGCACAGCACTGCAGGAGAGGTCAAAATACATTATACGAGAGGTTGCAAGTGTCATAGGACTACTGGTCTCAAGTTTCCCTGCTGTTATGTATGGGCCATTGTATTACAGAAAACTAGAACAAGAGAAATCTCATGCTATCAAAGACAATAATGGCAACTATGTCACTCTCCACAGATGCCAAAACAGAACTACAATGGTGGATCGAAAATATTGAAAACTCATTCAACGTTATAAATCATGACCCCTCATCACTAACAATTAGCGCTGATGCATCAAAAATTGGATGGGGAGGTGTTTTCAAAGATCTGACTTAAACGAGACTTACCTGTAAGTTGAAGTTTGATGTGAATTCTACCGATTCCTAGTCAGGAACAGAGGAGTCACGTGCCCACCCAACATATACATATATATATCTATATTTTCTACAGGACAAATTTATCCTTTTTATTTGTCCCCACCCTTGTTTTTTCCTGTGCTCATTCATTGTTAAATACTGACCTGGCTTGCTCGCGCAATCTCACGTGACTCCTCTGTTCCTGACTAGGAATCGGTAGAATTTACATCAAACTTCAACTTATAGGTAAGTCTCGTTTAATCTTAAATTATCGTGCAGGAGGGGGACATTGGGGTGTATTAGAAACCGCAAAACCGAAATAAAAATCATCCAAAACAGCAAAACCGCAAAAAAATTCTGCCAAAACCGAAAACCGTCAGAAAACCGATACAATGGTGAAAAGTGGGGCATACAGAGCAAACTACACTAACACTTTATTTCATCAAAGTATTTATGAATGTCATGGACTTTATTTCTGCCGCTCTCTCGAGCCCGGACTTTATGGGCTCATTTTCCGTAAAGCGTTTCGCGGCTATAGAGTGTTTTGATGTGACCTCTCCGGGAATTCAGCTCTATTATCACTCAAACGTTTTCTTTTGTTTCGGAGGAAAAACAAGGTTATTGATCACGTGAGTGAAAACAGGAATCTTGTCCCCTATGGGGCCTTACATTCTATTTATCAGGCCCTAGTACAACCTCATTTCAACTACTGCAATATTGTTTGAGGAAACTGTGGAGAAAATTTGCAGGAAAAACTGCAAAAACTACAAAACAGAGCAGCCCGTGTCTTGAACTACTCTAACTATGGCACTGATGTCAACAATTTATTTGAACTCTTAAGATGGAAATCCCTGGTCTCTCAAAGGCAAATTGAAGAGCAACAATGGTATTTAAGTCCCTACAGGGACTAGCACCTGAGTATTTCTGCTCGAAATGTCCATCGCGATCCAGGTTTTTGTTTGA
>NC_090886.1:55138227-55143227 GCF_036669925.1 Montipora capricornis
GAACAAGTTCACGCTTCAATAATCCGGCATGTGTGAAATAAGCGAGTTTAGAGTTTCAAAAAACTGCGCGCGTCGGGATAAAAGCAAGCACATTAAAAAAAAAGAGAAAATATTTCTAATGCAAATTCTTGCAGCTATTTACCATAACAAAAATGACAATTATATACTTGTTTTATCCCGACGCACACATTCGTTTCTTGAAACTCCGAACTGGCTTCAGGACGAGCTCAGTGTTCTTCATTAAAAAGTTTTGCTTGTCTTGGTGGAAATTGCTTTTTTTCAGCCGCAGATGTATGTATGGGGCAACTGGGGTAAAATCCGAGAAACAGCAACGGAACGGGCCAAAAAAAGGTTGTTGCGGTTCCTTCGATTTTCCCCTGATATCGTCAACAGGAACATTTCTAGCTTACTTCCACTTCAGTTCGAGTGACTTAGAATGGAGAAAAGTTATGACTATGAGACTTGGTTGAATATAGCATCATGTCTGCACATGTGGGATTTGGATGCAAGAGGATATCAAAAAGGCATGTGGAGATTTTGGCTCAAGAAAAATCACATTCGCGTAATTGGATGTCCATTTTCGGAATATTGTCCCTACAAACCGATAGACGTTTTACCAATTTATATTCCAAAAGGTCGAAAGCAAGAGGATAATTCTATAATAGCGTTAAATAATTGAGCTAATGCGTTGAAGCCGAGCCAATCAGACCAAGGAAGAACAGGTTAAAAGCATTTCGGAAACGCACCATAAGTGAGCGCGTGGCGGTCAAAATGTTCACTAATTTAGACCCAGTCTACAGGTCGCATTTTTGTCGTGTCGATTTAAATTTAAAAAAAGAATAAAAAATGCAAAATCAAAAGTGCAAGTAGTGGTATTCAAATCAAATTTCAAGTTTTGCGAGAAACGTGAACAAACAAGGGCGAATTTGAATTTTCTCTGCTCGCTTCTACACCGCTCCTACTGATTCATTTAATACTTCTGCTAGTTTTAAGAACTTGAAGAAACTGAAATAGTGACGTTGAAGTTTCGAAATTCTAAGCGACGTTTTAGTTGACGTCGTAGTCGTGGATCTAAAGCTCCCTAATCTATGAGTAAGAAGGCTTTAAAAATTCGAAATATTACTAAGAATGTATGGGCTCACTAGCGCTTTTGCCACTCAAGAATTTCTCAGATTTTGATGGCTAATTATTTCGCTAGATATCAAAGCCAAAAAGGTCATAATTAGAGACGTCACGCAATCAATAATTTTAATGCGTCAAGCTAAACTATTGCGGATGTTGTCAGCAAAAAAATGTAAACAGAAAAGTTTTTCGCCTGTTTTATGCACCTATCAATGTAAACCCCGTGGGGGGGGAGTGCGGGCAAGGGGTGGGGATTTGACGGCGAAATCCATCTCCTCCGTGGGAGGTTTGATCGAGCACCTTTGCTCGGGGGTCGGGACATTTAATTTTTTTCGGCAGAGAGACTGGGACCAAGATAAAGCCTGGTTACCTGGCATCCTCTTTATTGGCTTTGGAATGGCGTGGGTTTCGGAGAAAGTGAGTTTTTAATCGATGTTTATCTGCTACTTCATAGGCCATCTAGTCTATTAAAAAATGTTTTTAGAACGTTCCTACTTTGAAGTGAATGTACATGACACATCATGTTGTCTCATAAGGGAGATAGGTTGATAAATCAAGTTTGCGAGATTCATACCAAGTTTAAGTAATTAAAGTTCATGAAAGTTATTAAAGGTATGTGCATAGCTTGTCTATTAATTGGTATTTTGCCCCTGGGTGGGGATTTCTTACTACATTTTGATGAACGTATGCTGCCCCACCTTTGGGAAATTGACCAGAATTTTTGCTCCTTGGTCAAATCCCCACCCCTTGCCCGCACTCCCCCCCCCACGGGGTTTACATTGATAGGTGCATTATTTATGGTAACGATACGTCCAGCCACTAGATCTGGAAATGCTTTTGTTTGCGTCAACCCATCACTTTATATTTGAAGAAGAGTTTTTGCTATTATACGACGCCCGTTTTACCAAAACCCCATTATTTTTTGAATATCCTTTTTCCCGACGAGGGTAGCAAAGCTATTTGTGCGTGACGCGTGACAAGGGCTGAAATCAATAAAGAACAGCGCGGTTCGTGAATGCAGCCCATCACCCGGTATTGCTCCAGTGATTTGGTTAGACGTTGTTCACAAACTGATGTTTATTAAAATCCTTGAAAACTCTATAAACACCGTGAGAACTAAAATAAAAGATACAAATAAATTACAAAATAAGATTGCGAAAATATCAGGATATAAAAATGTCTTACACGCTTCGAAAGTTACAAAAGTAAAAAGAAAAAAAAAAACTTAAGATGAATCTACAGGTAACGGTAAAACAATGTCGTATACAACTTGACTTTAACTGAAGCCTTAAATCTTAATTTACAATTATAAGCGATGAAATTGAACTTAAGCGAGTAAAGCTACGAAACGCGTACATAAACAAACTAAAATAGCGTCAAAGATAATTACCTTGGTGCTGCCTTGATCACCAGAACAATGATAAACTTGGAGAAACTTGTTAACTTTGGTGAATTAACAGATCTTGCGTCAACTGATCTTGTAAACGATAAAATTAACCTTTTATAACGGTAGTTGGGTGTCGCGGCGCTTACGCGTGAGTTTTTGCGACACCATAGAACTTACTCGAAAGATGTAGAGACTACGGTAGCGTACACGAGAAACTAATACGCATGGAAAAGCCTTACATAACTGAATACACGTTAAAGAAACTTCCAACAACTAGGAATAGTACTCTTAAGGATGCAAAGTCTAGAAACTGAGCGTTAAACAGCTTGAATAAGAAACCTGTTGAAAACTTGCGCAATGTTGCGCGTGAAAAATTTGTTGCTGAAGCGCGCGCCGCTTTAAGTGTCGTACATCACGCGCGCACAATTTAACTGCCGTCGCTACACCCGGAGCCTCTATACAGACGATATCCTTGAGTCAACCTTTGCCTGTATCTTTCTATTTTTAGAACTAACCCTTCAGCAGGAGACCCACATTTATATCAATTTACATTAATTTGCACAATTTGCTTACATTGTTTTAGACATTTGTCTTGGTTTGACAATAACGTTATTCTGATTGGCCATTCTAAACAGTGCGTGCAAAACCGAAGAACTTGTGGCGTTCCAAAAAATAGAAAGATACGGGCAAAGGTTGACCATTCTTGAAACGCTTTTGACGGTTACGTCAAAGATCAAGTCACGTTTAATTTTGACGTTTTTGGCGCCAGACCCCCAAAATATTTCGACCGTGCGACGTTTGACTCTTGACTGAAGATTTTTCGTAATTCGCTTCTTGTTTTTTAAAAAATGAAGAACAAAGTCGAAAGCTATTAGTGAACAATTCTCGTAAAAGCCAGGGGAAGTCTGTCGAGGTCGAGCGAAAAAGCGACGAGAGTTTATAAGGGCACGTGAAGATGGAGACGCTATCAAAGTTGTTTCTTTTTCCTTTTACCGAGCCTGGAGGATGACCAAATACCTCCAAAGCTATTAGCTAGTGATCAAATTGACCAACTTAATGTACATCCTCCGCCATTCGAAGCTTTTGAAGCTATTTTTACCCTCAAACTGACCTTGGCTAGGGGGCGTTTAAGTTATATCCGCCCGTCTACAATCCTGGTCAAAACTGTTGGGGCAATTCCCGCTTTTCCCCTTCCCCCCCCCCCCCCCTCCCCCATTTCGATGTGGATTTATCACGGTCTCCGAAATCAACATTAGTTCATCGATCTATCGAATGTTTTAACATTGCCTTGAGGGGTGGGGGGGGGGGGGGGGGAAGGAGAAGGTAGAGGGGGCGCAAAAAAGGCAGCAAAAGAAGAACACGCGTTGCTGATACGATGGAAGCATGTCCAGTAAATTCTGTACTTTTCTCCCAAATTTGACACGTTTTCCAAAGTCTTTTGACCAGGATTGTTGATGCTTCGTTCTTTAAGTTTTTTACGAGATCGAGTGTAAGAAGTAGCGCCCGTTGAACGATGGAAGCGTGTCCAGTTTTTCATACAGTTTACTGCTTTACCGTAGTATCTCCCCGAGCAGTTGGAACGTCTGCAAAGCAAGCAATACGCATAATAAGCACCAGCAGACCTCTGGCGCTTTTCCGGTGACCTATCTTGCAGAAAAGCCTCAAAACTTTTTAACATACCAACTATGTGTGACAAGAGAGAGGCGATCGTCAAGAGATCAGTAATCACATCAGCTGAACCCTTCCGCCACATAACCCTACTACTGCATATACACGGAGAAGCCGTAAGTTTCAAGTTCAACGTTTAAGAACTTATCATTTTTGACAATTTTATTGTTAGCCATTGTCGTTAACACACCTTTTTTAATTATTCCTTTTTTTAAGTACCTTTGCATATAAATACATACATATTTAACTTCAATATAGTACGTCTGTAAAGGTTATCGTACTTCATCCGGTCCTAGTAGGGCTTTAACGATTATTTTTTATAAACTACCTACCTTCCCACCTAAATGCTCGCTTCAGTTATCTCTCCAAAGTACTATTTTAAATAACGTGTCCTCTATTCGAACGCAAGAGGTTTGGATACACCAATTTTCTGAGTGACCACAGGCGCAGTCGAAACGTCGAAATCCAAGTCCTAAGAGACCGCATCAAACGCTTCTTTTTAAGAGTTAAACCCAACATAGTCTTTTTGACTTACTTGAAGTGTTTGGGAGAAAGCACAAAATTCATATGGGACTTGAGTATTCTGATCATGCAGGTCCTAATTCATTCCCCTCTATTAACTATGGTAAAATGAGGATCACCAATTTAACCTAGGTAAAAACGGATTCAACCTGAGAACGGATTTGACCGACAACATGTACACCGTCCAAATATACGGTATGCGTGACAATTTATTCTTGATTCTCCTGATTTTCATTACTATAGCTGACTATGAAAAAAGCACATGACGGATAAAACTATATATGATATAACTAGGCCAACC
>NC_090886.1:55148227-55150727 GCF_036669925.1 Montipora capricornis
GCAGGCCAACCTCGGTCCGATGTTTGAAAGAAAATATATATTCATCAGCCTTCCACGTGCGCCATCATTTTCTCTTTTCACTAAGAACCTGAGAGCGAAGCAAGACTGCATGCGGACGTCTCGGAAGACAGACTTCCCCTAGAACAAAGACTTCCGCTCGCCTAAAAATAACTTTCGTGGACGTGACATATCGCGGCCAACGCCTTGAGCCTCCCTCTCTGTCCCCTCATTTTCTCTTGGTATTAGGTCTTGGTTTTCGAGACACCCTATAAAATCGCTGAGTTAAATTCTTATAAAAGAGAAACTGGTGCGTATAAATTTCATGCTTTCGCTTAGACGTTTGCGGCCCTTCACAGAATGAGTACGGTAGAATTTATGGTTGAAACACCCCGCGCGATTCAAATTTATTTGTGATTGATTTCATATTTACATGTACATTTCATTTCTTTCCGCGCTATTTCTCACAAATCACTGGAGTCGTTTCTTTGAAAAACCCCATTTCTTGTAGTCCTTCGGTAGAACGAATCTAAGGTTTGGAGTTTATTTTTGAAATCGAAGAAACACGTAGTGCGAAGGATCGGTTCGCATCACAACAACATAAAATCAATTTTTAAAGACGGACATCTCCAAAAGCAGCCTGAAAATTTCAAGCAAAGTTTCAATTTTCAAGCAAAATGGATTTTTTCAAGCTTTCTATCCGCTACTGTCCTAGTTGCGTTCATTGCGCTTGAAGGTAATGGTTCTAATCTCGTGCAGTTCAAAGACACTCGCAGTACTAAGTATTTGGGCTATGTCGAAAAGTGGGACGGGGACGCGGGGACAGGGGACTCGGAGACATAGGGACGTGGGCCGTGGGGACTCGGGGACGTTCATTATAATACTATCAAGTTACACAAGTTACTATCAAGTTAACACGAGCGGCGAATTTTTTTTGCCTCAAGTCCTTAAACATGTACCAAACGTTGGTATGACCATTTCTCTGATCATTTTACAATTCTCCAAGTATATCGAGGCTCGAATTTAAATAATTGGACAACCCCAAGCAAAGATTGCAAGTACTAACTTCCATTTTCTGCACCCTATTAAACCTTTTCATTTCACTCGTAATTATCTGTGTCACGTGACATTTCTTGACTAATGACGTCATAACGCTAGTTTTTGACATTGGGGAACGTTTACCCTAAAACATTCCGTCAACTTTTGTCTTGAAACTGCTTAAAACATCCGTTAACGTATAATTATACCTATTAATGTGGCATCGTTCATTTTCATTGTGACTTCTAAGGACTCGTGTGACTTGACCTGTTTTTTCTTTTAATTTTAATTTACCGTTTCCGTTAAGATGAGGATATGATTAAAAGGCACAATGATAAAGAACCGAAAGGGGTACTAGAGCAAGGAACAAAACACGTTGATATAAGATGACTTTTCCATCCTTGTTTCCGATAAAAGATTTAAATCAGCCATTAAAAAATCACGTGACACATTTCACATGAAACAGCGAGTAAAAAGCTAAGTATGCAGATTTTAAGTCAACGTCGATTGGATAATTGCTTCCTCGTAAAACAAAAATGTGCCAAGTTATGAGCTTGGTGAAGCCTTAACACACTGGAGTCACGAGTTACCGCGGCTTAGCTTCTGGCCATGGTCCTGTGATGCCGAACATTTTCGACAATACCAACGGTAACAACCCGAATTTTTAATCAAAGGTAACAAATTGAACAAGTGCCAGGAAAGAGGCAGTCCCCATTCTGCCAACAACGGCATTGCCACGGTGTTCAACCATCAGTTACAGAGAAGAAGTCATTAGGCTCAAGTATTTGTGCAACTACAACAACAAATGCTGGAACGTGAAATTCAGCTACAGTGTCAGAGCAATGGGCCATTAGGTCTTCTTCTTTGTTTCACAGTCCAGCTCTGTGACGGGTGGCGAGAAGTACTTTTTGAGAATTAAATTTTTGTATTTCGGTGTGTATTTAGGTGGTACTTGAAAAGCATACAGATGGTCGTTTTTGCAAAATAACATTAGCAATTCAACTTCCTTTTTACTCATTTTAAAATTCTATACTTAGAAAATGCGTCGCCGCATCCCCGACACCCGACGTCCCCGAGTCCCCACGTCCCCGAGTCCCCGAGCCTCCACGTCCCCGAGTACCTCACGTCCCCTGTCCTCGCGTCCCCGTCCCACTTTTCGACAAAGCCCAAATATTTGTATTCGTATTTATATATTTCCACGGCGCTTTCAATTTTACTAGTAGATGAAACGACACCATACACTTGCTAAGCACTCACATTTTGACTCGCGAGAGTGCAAATGCATAACCCACCGAGGAAACAAAATTAATGTTTCTGAGGAATATTTTGAAATGGCTCAGTCTCTTTCATGATTCCTCCAAAGAAGATCTAGACGTTGACGTATCGACGCTTCCAGGGGAGATCTATTGGTTCCTAAGTAACCAGCACGTGATTTCCAGATGACAAGGGAAAAGAATGTGTGGCT
>NC_090886.1:55153227-55160727 GCF_036669925.1 Montipora capricornis
CGGGTCTTACGTTTCGGGTCTTCGTTTTCGGGTCTTAGGTCTTAATTTTCGGGGGTCTTAGTTTTCGCAACAACCGGTTATTAATAGTAATTATTTCAGCAGCACTTTCTAACCTTGTAACCGAATTGTACATTCCTTGATAGACAGTTGGCAATGGATAGTCGTTCTTCTTACACAAGTAATAAATTTCAGCCTAAAAAAGATATCCAAAGAACATTTTAAGACGCTAAAATGAATATATTGAAAGACGCAGGGCATGTATGACAACCAAATGTCATACATTCTCTTTGGTCGCTTTGTTTTATCAAACAGCTTGGTAAGGATAAAATAATAAATAACAAAGGTTTCGGGCATAAGCCATTTGTCTGAGAGAATAAAGGGCAAACCATCAGAAAATAAGCTCGCAAATCTTTCTTACGGTGGTAAATTTATCTTTAGAGACGTTTGATAAAACTAAATTTTCGATCTCCTGTCACCCTAAAACAATTCACTTACCACTTGCCATGCAGCATAATTTGATAAACCAAAAGATTTAAATTTTCCCTCTAAAACAAAGGAAAGAAAAATTGTGAGTGAATGACAAAACTGGATCCATGCCATAACATTGGAAATCGGTAGATTTACTATATCTCATAAGGAAAACACATTTAAGAGATTTAGCCTTCTGTTTACTGCAAATGGTACACGTTGGGCCGAAATTTGGATTTTTGCCAAAAAGCAAAAAAACGTTTTTGATCTTAATCGGGAAGAAGATTCTCTTGTAACTTCGCTTGCTCTGATCAAGTAATCATGCCCTCTTGATTATATCAAAAGTGCCCTCATGATTAAGGAAAAATGTCCTCCGTCTCAGCCAATGAGCATTCAGTAATTTTGCCCCGTATGAGATAAAACATATAAGTTATATTTTTTAGTGCTTTAACTCTTGAATTAACACATTTTTGCTGATCATTTGCACACCTTTGAGGACACTGGCTCAGTTGAATTAGAACATATACAGTTAAACAATAATCCAACATGGCACGTTTTTTCTGCCAAATGCTGATGCTAAAGCCTCTTTTTGCCACTCCAAATATTGCAAACCGCAGTTTGAATTTTGCCGCCAACATTTGAAAACGTGATGCTAAATATCCCTAGTATTATTACATCTCTCACTGAAGCATGAACTCAAGACGGCATTCATTTTGGGAAATTCAACTGGAAACTAATGTTTTGAAAACTTACCCACAGAACACACGGCATATGTTCAACAAATCTTAACGTACCTTTGTGAAGACGACCGACAGCTTCCAATGTTTCTTCAATGGGTGTCTTGTGATCTGGAGCATGGAGGTAAAATAAATCCACATAGTCTTTTTTCAGTCTTTGAAGTGACACATTCAGCTGCTCCACTACGCCATCATACTTCAACCCTTTAAGAAGCAAACAAGGACAAATGAGGACAAACAACCCACTGTCTGCTAACTGTTTGATATCTAACCATGACTAAATAGTTAACCACTGTCTCAGTAATGCAGAAAACTAATTCCTCGAGTGAACTCAAAGAAAAAAATGAAAGATTTGACCATCACGCAACAGACCTCTCTCAGCCCATGGATTGGCCTTCGTAGCAATGAATGCCTAAATAAGAATAATATAACAATAGTGTAAAAGTTAAATGCATGTCCATAAATGTATATTTTTTTAATGTAAAAGGAATGAAACTCATTTTTGCAACCAATAATAAATTTATTTTAAATACCTTGGAGCTGTGAAGGCTGCCAACATTTCCCATGATTTCTTCACTCTTCCCTCCCGTATACCTTTCAAAATGATTTAATTAAATTAAATTAATATATCAAAAAAAATTATTATTATTTCTTGAACCTTTCCAAACCCAATGATCCCTGGGAAGTAACACTTAAGGTTTACATTGTTAACGTTTCTCTGAGACAGGCAAAGTGTGGTATTCTTTCTTGTTTTTAGGAAAAAAAAACAAGGGATTTTTACTTGCATTGCTTTAGTGGTGTACAGCAGTAACGACAACAACCACAATGATTAACCCTTTCACCCCAGAAGAGGTCCTCATTGAGGAGTATTTAAAATCACCTGGTGTTAGACAGCGTAAAATCTGTAAGTGTCATTCTTGGGAGGGAAAAAAGGGGTTAAGAAAGATGCAATGAATTTCAATCAAGCCTGTTAAGGTGATTCCTTAATTAGTAACAGAAGTCGTTGTAACATTTTCCCTAAACTTTTCTCGATTGTTCCTTTCATACATCTTATTCCAAAATGGCCACTGATTTATGCGGATACAAATTGGCCCTTGTTGCCTCATTCAAGATAAAATATTCTTTTGAGTTTTAAGCTTAAGAACGAGGCATCAAGGGCTGATTTGAATAAAAACAAAAGAATATTTAAATGGAGGCCATTTTGGAATAAGGTGTATTATGATGACTCAAAATGCGCAATTAAAAAAGTAAGTCACCAAGCTCCTTTGGGAGATATAACTTGCTCAAGTTACTCATTTAATAATTGCGACTTCATCTATCAAGGACAAGTTTGTTCCATCAGTTCACGCTACGTTTTGCAGGAACAGAAAGCACAGCTTTGACTTAATTCTTGAAATAACAAAACAGGTGTATTGTATTGTATATTTAATTATTGTTTTATGGCACAGGCACACCTCTTGAAAAGGCACTGACTACAAATATTCCTTGGGTGCATGATTCTCAAATGTAGTTTCCAAAGAGTACCAAATCAAATAATCTAATAAAATCAAGGTCAACAAAATTAATCCCTTACACGTCTTTTGCAAGCAAAACGTACTATGATGTCCAAGATATAAGAACTTAACATTTACTTACATGTACGCTGTGTCAAAATCATACACACCATTTTCCATGCAGATATTTACAAACTCCTCTACCTGCAATAAATGAATGCAAACTGTCACGAATAAAGCACAAAGAGTCATATGGAATTTGACTAATCTGTTGTCTTCCACCTACCTGATCTGTGGAACACTGCCTTCCAAACTCCATACAGCCAATTGATGTCTTAACAGGGACAGTGACCATCTTGAGAAAAATCCCAAAAAATTAACATTTAAAGAGGGGCTTTTACATGATTGGAGGAAAGTGGTAATGTCTCTTTTCCCTGTTGCACAAGAATACTATTAATAACAAATTGGATAATTAGCCCGTCAACAACTGGGACTGAGACTCGATATGTTAATGTGATGACACCCCCCCCCCTCCCCCCCAGTTTTAAGAATTTGAAATCTTAATTTGAAGTAGGATCACAGTGTCCAAAATTAAAAAAAGGTTCTAGGTTGTCCCTGTTTCAAAAGCCAGGCAACCAAACCTGTAAATTTGGTGACCCTGCAAAATGCTTGGTTGCCCGTTAGGAAACTTGTAATGATAAAACGAACGCCGTGTTGAGATGCAATCACATTATGTTGCACCTGTGGTTTGCTGTGGAAGTCTGGGTTTAAGTTTTAACATTATATTTCAAATTATCTCCATTGTCTACATGTTGTCTCTTGCATTTTCCAATCAGGCAATTTTTTGTTAAAGTCACAGATATCATTTCAAAACACTGGAAAATGCCGAGCTGTTACAAATTAGTTGTTTTCTTCACACTACTATCAGACATTGGCAAATATGGAAGCCGACAATTTCGTCGGATGCTGCTTATTTAATTCATTTTCTATTTTTGGCTGCGTTGTCCATTGCTTTTCCTTCGGGCAACTAAACTTTTCATTTTACCAAACTTGGTTGCCCGATAAACTTTATGGTCCTCTGGGATGACTGGACGACCACTAATTTCAAGCACTGCGATCACTTAGATGAGTGCAGTTTTGAAATTGACTTCATAAGGAGGAATTATTTTATTCTGGAATAAAATGGTTCTTTAAAATGATAGACACTGAGTCTTTGAATTGTAACTTTACGTTCAAATTTCTCCAAACCATGCTTGTACCAAATTATGTCAAACAGAGTTCATTAATGTGACTTTTCCAGTCAACTTGTTAGATAAATTCATTTTCAATTTTAATTGGAAGAGCAAATAAGAACAAGATTTGTTTTTGAGATAACAAAATGCTTGATGAGTTTGGCAGATAAGTTACATGTAATATGAAAAGATGGGGTTCTAAAATGGAATCTTGTGGAGTACCACAAGTTACCAGGAAGGGAGTTAACTTCTGACCAAAACAGACAAATAAAATGTAACACTGGTCAAATGCTCTACCCACTGTCTGAGCTACAAGAAATCCTAAGTGTCATGCAGGTCTTTCAGGCTCTACAATGTTATGTGCCTCAAATTTTGGGTAGACTTTCACTATACCAGACTAAAATGGTGCAAAGGAAAAGAACCATATTTGTTATTCCAATTGGGAATTTCTGATTTGGTTTTGTTATACATGTATTGGTTTTGTTTTTTTTTTTATGGACAGTAATCATCTTGGATCCAGTATACCGTATGAAAGATGAGCCAAATTTCAAATACAACAACACTGTGTCTGTCTTTGTTAGATTTTGACAACATTCTTTGAATTCTTATGCAAGTAAGTAGCAGGGGATTTCATTCATAAAAATGGTATTTACAGTACTTGTAAGCTATCTAGGTTCTTAATTGGTTCTTATTTCCTCAAAAGATATCTACTCTATGCCCCTCTATGAACCTCTGATGAGGATGCTGATATCTTTATATTTCATAACCATAAAAAATAAGTTTTAAAGAAGATCTGTGCAGTTTAAAGTGCACTTCAGGTTCCAGTCGCCTGAAATTTTGGGTCATTTCCTAAAATAAGAACGTGTTTTTAATCTTTTAGGCTAACCTGGTAACTTACCCTAACCCCACTAAGGGATAAAAATGAAATTTTTAACCGAACAGGTTCTTAAAGTGGTACTATGATCCAAAAATCAATTCCTTTTCAGTCTTCTGATTTTGAAAGCGTGTTCGCTCAACACCTAACTGACAAAATTTTGAGCTTTGAGTTTTATCCAAAGGCTGTTTATTTCGAGTGTAAGTTTTGGATTTCATGGTCTGCCATTACTCATGTTCAAAACTGGCCGATTGGACCTCAGAGAGTTGGATCTAGAGAAAATGACGTCATTTACTCACTAGCTTAAAATTTCAGCGTGTAAACGTAATTTATTATATATGCAAAACACGGGTTGAAAAGTCTGAAAGCCCGAAACGGCCGTGCTGCAAATTAATTAGGCCGCGTACACACGCATTGCATTCTTAAACTAGTGAGTGTTTGACGTCATTTTCTCCTCGACCCAACTCTCTCAAGATTTTGAAGTTAGTAATGGTGGATCAATAAATAAGAAAATTCCAGCTAAAATAAACAGGTGTCTTTTTAAAATCAGAACCTAAAACTTGGGTCCGTTCAGGTTTTGTTTACATTGGTTTTGAAACCCAAGGAAAAACAATTTTTTTTTTTTGGTCGTAGTACCACTTTAAATTCTAGGTTCTTATATGCGGGTGTTTACTGTATTGAATGTACTCAGCAGTTAAGCTGGAAAAGTAGATGTGTTGAAACCCAGATACCTTGCTCAAGTGTCGCGTGAAGAGCTTACACGCCGAAAAGTTAACAGCGACTTCGACGAAAGCTGACACCTTTCCACAGCAAAGCATTAGTGCACGAAGAAGCGTGAATTCGTTCCCAGGTCCCATCGTTATCTTAAGCACTTGTGCAAAGTCCCCGCGCGGTCAGTAGCTCAGAATTTACGATTATCGTGGAGGTGAAAGTAGTTGCTGGTCGCGGTTGCAGGTCATTGTTTCACCATAGCTGAAACGATCCAAACCTCTATTAACGCTAAAATTAGGCCTAAACACTGATATCCTTGGACTGGTTTGAATCCGGAGTCTCTGAGGATTCTCTGGAGGGTGTAATGTGCATGTCATTGTTTCATCATAGGTGGAGCAACCCAAATATTTACTAATGCTAACATTAGGCCTAAAAGATAATCTTTAAGCCTAAGGTTAGCATTTTTGAAAAGGCTTGGGTTGCTTCAGTTATGGTAAAGCAATCACCTGCAATCTGGCAATCAGGCCTTTGTCCTTTCTTATACATTCAGCAACAGGAATTTCGCTAGACAGAGAAGCCAAGTGAATACAAAACAAAACTATGATGAATAAATACTTTTTTTTTTCATTTGACGAGACGCTTATGTTAAATGTTATATGCTGTGTGAAAATGTAAGAGTTACATCGAACTGACAGGCACTTGTGGGTGATACAGTGATTTCTCACTATTTTTTCACATTAATTCATGTACCAGAGTAAGAACTTTGATGGTGGTCCGACATCAACAGGAAATAAACATATTGTACATCAGAGTAAGATATAACGTTTGTAAGATTTATTTTGAAAAGTATAAACGGGTTGGTTACTGTAACATACTGTTTACAAATTAAACAGCAGATTCAGGAGAATCTGCTTGGACTCATAAACGATTACTTGATCACCTTACACACTCAAGAGACGAGGATTTGTTACATGACCAGTTAAGTGTAACTGCTTATTAAGGTAATCGTCATATGGGAATGATATGGATTCATTGAAATAATAGTGCTTTTCCATGCCAACAGAAAGTTTTACTGTACGGAACGGTCCGTACTCTCGGTCGACTCAACAGCGTTCGCTCTTGGAGGATGGAAAGCTCGCCTGTTTGTGCCCACGAGAAGAATGGAATTGATAGACAGGTTTTCATTCAAACCACGATACATCCTTTCCTGATTTCGTTCAAAAGAACTGACTGAATACAAGGGCACCTATAGCTAACGAGCAAATTAAGCCAAAAGCCTTTGAGAGACATTTATTAGGCTCCTTGTAATGTATCTGATCTGTTCTGATATCTTAGCTGAAACTGATTGAAGTGTCCGAAAATTTTAGGGAACGATATCTTCATTTCAGAAATTGCTGGCTGAACGTGCCTTCTAATAACTTCCCAGAGAACCATTTTTCAGTTCATCCGAAACTGCTAGATGACCTTTTGAATTGCCGAAAATTGCAAAAATATCCTTTTCCCCGGTTGCGATTTTTTTAGGTGATGTTTTAGTAAAGAAATCTATAGCTGTTTGGCAACGTAGAACCAAAATTCTCATAACAGTTTGACTCTCTCGAACACATATTTCACCGACGATTATCGTTGGGTCTCCCAGTGAATAGGGGGTTTCCCCAAACGAACCTTCTTTCAGATAGCCACAAATATACTCATGAGATTAGGAGATAACTTTGATAACACCACCAAGTACAAAGTATGACAAAGAAAATCAAGATCTTCCGGCTCAAAATACTCGATCAGCAGGAGCCAAACTTGAGAATGATCATGTTGGGACTAATTTTCGTTACACCTGTTTCTAAAACAGGTTATGTCGGAAATAACAGAATACAGGCCATCTCAAATAAACAGAGGGTAGAGAACTTAATTTATTCAAGTGTTCTCAAACAAGGCCAAGGTAAGTGACAACAATATTATAATCGACGTCCGAATATTCTCGTTATTAGGGA
>NC_090886.1:55163227-55175381 GCF_036669925.1 Montipora capricornis
ACAACGATCGGACGAGAGCCCCCTCCTCCAACACAGGTGTTTTTGTATCCACGCCCCTGGCACGGATTTCCATAAAATAGAGATTTTATCAACCTATTCCTCCTCAGTAATCTTGCAGTGTAATATAGTGTCTCAGCATGTGAACAAGCTTACAGCTGCCTGTTCCGCCAGGAAGGGGGAGGGGGGGGGGACGCTCGTCGAAAATTTTGAATTAAACTTCAAAAGGAGACCCACTTGGGCGTGGCCCAGACTTAGTCTACCCCTAAAAGAGACCATATTTACACGCTCACACCAACCCGGTGTGGCCAAAACGTCACGCATGCGCAAAACCATTTCATCCGGTCAATTAGCAGCCATGGACAGTTGTTTCGGCCTTTTGGGCCTCATCAGCATGGCGTAGCTAACATACCAGCCCGCCTGAAAATCCCGCCAAAGTTGAAATCGCTACGATAAGCAATGCGAATTTCAGTAACAAAAGCAACGGTCGAAAAGCCTGTTGGTTGAAGGTGGGCCTTAAAACGTTTCAGTTGTGAAGGAGCTCTGAATCCGCTACAAACGATTTCTTTTTACTTTGCATAATTTAAATTTAGCCTGCTTAGTACTTTCCTACAAAATACATGTCCAGATCGACAAAATAAAGGGTGTCTTACAACGGATCTTTCGTTGCTATGGTAACCCATCATTTCACAATATGAGCGCATTTTGTTGATTTTCATGCCACCATAAGAAAAAGTGCTGCAGATTCAATCCTTTTAACAGTACAGAACAACTGGTTTGTGGCTCCCAGAGAAGCGTCTTGAATACTAAATCACATATTCCCAGTTTCAAAGCGTCATAAAATTCACTTTTTTACGTAGCGGTTTTCTCAGAATATTCAAGGTTACATTTGGAACGGAAAGAGGCCTTGGCAAGAAACTAATAATTACTGCAAAGCATCATTGAATAGCGTCCATAAAATTTCATGAGTATAGCGCTTTTCATTTTATTTAAATTTGAAACTGGACGTCATGATTTGCCCGATCTGTTGTTCCACAGGTAAACTTAGGCAGAACGAGGAGGGATTTTTAACAAGACGGGCCTTAATTTCGTTTTTTGTCCCTGCATATGATAGATTACCAAAGGTATTAGTTACGCTTAGTAATTCATGCTTTTTAGTCACGTATGGCTCGCAAATGTCGAGTGATTGCTGAGTCACTGTATCACACAGCCGGATCATGAAGAGAGCCAAGCAGAAATTCATATAAATGAATTTGGGATATCCGATATCAAGGCTCCGCGGTAAACTTATTTCATTGGTCGATATAAAGAATCAGGCGGATGCTATCATCTTGATGTACTTTCGATCGTGACCGTTGTCCTCCCATAACTGCCATTTTTTTCTATTCCAGTCATTATTCTTAAAAATGTTCGACTCAGCCGAATGATTGCAAGAAATGTATATAGCAGAGTGTAATTTTTAGAAACCGGGATAGAAAATGAACGTGAATTTCAGCCATCTAAATATGACTCCGCTATTTCAATTCTTACGTAGATTTCCGCTTCCCTTACGTTCCACGACGAAATCGACTTGAATTATTTCGAAACTGACGAGCAAAGGTAGCTACTGTAGCTCTTATTGACAAAAAGTAAGGATAATAACACCACATGGGATTGTTCCTTGCAAGTTCAAGTTCTGATTTCCTTTGAATAGACACCCAGGAATCAATCTTTTCACCGGATCAATACAGCAGGGTATTGTATTTGTAAACAATCAAAATGCGTGACGCAAACAACACTGAGGATTGAAACATAATAAGACAGATTACCTATGTGCAAATTTTGCGTTATATAACTGCTTGCTGCGCTTGGTACACATCAGCATCACGGCACTATTGCCTACAACTACAACTTGGGTTTGCAGAGTAGTCCGGCCTTGTAGCTGCCCGGGTGTACCTGGTTGTGGAACGTTTACCTACCACATTCATCGAGTTTAAGTAAGTTACCAATGCCACTAATATAATGGCAAACGAGGTTTCAATCAGTCTTTTTGATCAGTTTTGTACTTCTCTTAACTGATATTCCACACAACAACTCTGTCTACGCAAATTTACAATGCTACAATTGCTCATTCTGCTCCTTGCAAGCGCGCCTTTTTGTCATCTTTGAGGGTTATCCCTTTCAAATAACAGATAAATAACCTCAGTCTTAGATTCACCCCAACTAAATTAGCTCTGGGAAGAAAAACTGATCATTCCAAAGACGAAAACCACTTCCCTTCAGATGCTGGCGTGAAATAAGTTGTTATCGTGCTCGTGCATCTCTGCTTGGAAATTCTGTTTTGAGATGCCATGTTGATGTCGGTTATTGATAAAACTTTTAATATCAGGTGTACAAGCGAAACTAATTAATTATATATTTGGAAGCTTTTGTCTGCCCTCTGGCATCGATGCATATGTCCCGCTGAGAAAACCACGCTTTTGCACATCGAGAATCGTTAGAATTCTAAGGAAGAGTGAAAGTGAATTTGTCTGACACAAACAGCATTGCAGGATATCTTGTGCTTGTAAAAACATATATGGGCGTCACGCGTGGAACTCAATCAGATAACAATGTACCAGTGTACCAAATCAGCCTTTTCCGATGGAGAAAAAGTAGAGATTCACAGACAAGAGCCTTATTCATGTGAAAATTTGTTAATTTATTTTTGGGACGTACGTAAATTTATATTTTGATGAATATGAACAATACCATTTGCAGGTTTTCATTGCAGTACGAGATTGACTCGATTGACTCGATTGACTCGATTGACTCGACTTAACTGCTGCACATGCGCACAATGCAGTGTCAATAAAAATTCCCACTAGTCTTCAGGGCCTCAGAATTTAATTTTCTGAGCGGATAACAAGCGTTCAAACCCGCCGCACTTTTTTAATTTTCTTTAGAAATCCCAGGAACACATCACTTGATGTAAAGCGAACGATTAATTTCTACTTCAAACTTTCAAACTTCAGAAAACAATTCACAAACAAGCGAAACCGGTGATAAATGTCCAATTTTGTTTTGATACTTTATTATTTGTAAAAGTATATGTAAAGAATAAGCTACACGCTAACACGCTTACGGCGATCGCGGGTAGGTACTTGGTGTCTCTTTTTCTATTGTTTCAAATTTTTTTGAACAAGGTATAAAACGTTCAGTAATTATACAATTACCCTAACTTAGCGTTAGGGTTAAGTTAATCGGCTTTCGATCAACCGGCCCCTGATTGATTACCAGCCACTGATTTGGGAAATGTGTCAGCACTCACTTCCACTTCCCCCACCACCCCCTCCCCCCCCCCCCACCCCCTCCTCCCCCCCCCCACCCCCTCCGCCTCCGAAAACAGAAGACGATATTCGAGTAAGAGCGGAAATCGGCAGCTTCTCCAGGTACCGGAGCACAAATTTCGTAAAACAAAAGAAACAAAAGACAGAAAACAAAACAATTCCAAAATAATCCCAAAGCGACCAAAAACACAAAGCTTTCCGGTACCTGCAGGCGCAGAAAGGCCCCGGAAATCGAGCCTACAGGTTCACTGCAAACATTCCCTATCTCCGGAAATCCGCCAAAGTTAAACCGATTCTTGCTGGATCCTTCAAGTTGCGACATCATTCCGTCACTTTTTATTCAGGTGCAATGTAAAGGCAAAGCAGACGCTTCTTTCTTAATAGCGCTAATAGGCAACTTTCACGATGGCTTCATTTGACTGCAACTACCAGAATTCATGTTGTGTTTTTTTGTATTCCCAAAGGGGTAAAAATAACAATACCACTAATTAGCATGAGACAAACAAAACCCGAAGAATTGTGGTACTTGTAGCGGTTTCATCATGCAAATGTCCTATCAAAATGTGCCGAAAAGATGTTTTCAGAGAAAGCCTGGGTCCGATTTGAATTTTATCGTTATTTGGAAGTCGGAAGTCGGAAGTCCTACGAACTTAAAAGAGGACTTGGCGTCAATTAATTTTTTTTTGTCTTTAATGCGGCCAGTTCTTGCGCCAATAAGATTCAATTGTCTTTTATGTCAATATCCTCATTCGTTTTTTATGTTTATCTTCTTTTTAAGATTAATACATTTGCCAAATTTTGCTGAATTTTCCAATCTCCTTTTTCGGCATGGAGATCATCAAGCACATCAATTTTCACAAGAATGCTATTCGAAGCTTTAGTTTAAATTAAAAGTTCCGACCTCTTCCTTTGACTGCCGTCGGGGAATCGATCGGTATATGTTGCGGGTGCATAAAAAAAAGGCCCCGACAAGCTTTTGTTTGCCACTGACATCAGTGATTTATGTACTAACAAAACATGACGTGAATGATCCAAATTAAAAAAAAACCACACATACATATAGATGTATAACTTTACTGTGGTCATTCGCTGTGTGATTGCATTGGAGCTAAGCGGCAGTGCTTGATCCAAACTAATGCCCTGGAACTGAATTGTTCTTTCTGCGAATACCGGATCTTTCAACTGATGTAGGAAACATAGGATCAGGATTTTTGTTGCGGCTAACCTGGCTAAACTCCTTTTGAATCTTTTTCACGAGGTAATCCGAGTAACTATGAAATCTATTTGCACGCAGGCTGCGACTGAGATTTGAAGGACTGCTAAAATGTATGTTTCAAACAAGGTGAAAACAGGGAAGAAGATCAACTTTAACTCTGGTGAAAACATTTGTCCACGAAGCCTTTGGAAGCGCTGAATTGTATTCTTTTGAGGTATTTCATTTTTTAACCCTGCAGCAGTCAACACGCTCTAAAGCTTTTTGTCGACGGCATAAAAGTGAAATTACTAAAACACCAGATAATTTTGCTTGCTTGTGCAAGAGGTAAAATGAAGGTCTTGCTATGAGTTAAAACCTTTCTATACTGAAAAAAAAGCAGCTATAATTTATTTAACCATTTCATATTTCTATTTCATTCCGTTTGAAGGCCAGAAAACATGAATAATTGAATAGCACTCCAAAAAAGTGAGGCACTTTGTTTTTTTTTAGTATTTTGCTTCTGTCAAAATTTGCAGAATCCTAGGTCGATATTGAAATTTACATATTTACAAAACATGAAATATTAAAAAGCCTTCGTCAAGGCTTTTAAATATATGACACTTTGCAAATGACGACTGTTTTCAATTGCCAGCATGCAAACAAACAGACAAGGGGACACTCATGGGAGTGAAGATGATTTGTTCACAAATGCGACAGGCAAATTCAATTACTCATAGACTTCACAGGCTAATTATTTCAGAATTCACGCTCCTAGTTTCGACTCTTGAAAACAGGATTATAACCAGCATAAAGGTAAATTTTTCAAGATTTGTTACAAGGCAACGCACGTACCGGCTTTACTTGTGGTCACAAGCTGTTTTGCCATTGGTCAACTTTGAGGGTATGTTGGAGGTGTGTCCGGGGGCGGATATAGTCATGACAAGGCAGATGTTTTCACGCACGATTCACCCTCAGAGAGTAGACTTTAATGTAAAACATAGCTTATGCCGACATTCAGTTTCCTGATTCAAAACATCGCTGTCAAAAACCCTTCCTTCTTAGTTTTTTTCCTTCTCCAAACAAGGAACAGGCCGGTTTCGTCACAGATGGATTATTGGAGCGGAAACACATGATCCTGTAGAGAGCCGTTATGATTGGTCAATAGATATGGTCCTACGCCATTAGACCAAGCAGAGCCTATTTACAAAAACCACCAAGAGACAGCACTTGGCAAGTGAAGTTACTTAGTTCAGTTGCATCAACTCTTCTTGCGGCTCAAGCCTACTGGCAAATTGTAAAATAGTTCTTGCCTCCTCCTCAGATCGACGACAGAAGCAACAAAGCGTTCAGATTCATAATGACGCTTAACTTGAAGAAAGCGTGGGAGGATTTTGTGGTGGAACAACTCCGAGGACCGAACATGAAAGAGTTTAGCCTGCTGCGGACGGATGGAGAGCGATTCAAATTCTGCAAATACATTTTAAGGTTAGATTGAAAAGCTTAATTATATATTTCGTGTAAAAATTTCTGTCGATTTTAAATCGTCCAACGCACAAATCATGAGCCTTTCTTAGATTCAGTAAAATTGTTATTTTGTCAAACCGGCTGAAAATATCGCGTTGTGGCCTCTACAAGGATCTTTATTTGATTAGCAATATTTTTCTTCAGGTGTTTTTTTACATCAGCACCAGCGATCTTCATCATCACCTGGTTCTTTGCTTTAGGGAATCTCCTTTTGCATTTCTCTTATGACTCTGTTATTTTAAAGAACACGAAGACGGTTTACCTCAGTGAAAACCACCGTTTTCACATTGTGTTTGTTCAACGCCCAAGTTTGCTTTTGCAGGCAAAGTGCTTGCAGTGTCAAATAATTTTCAATGGAGATCTAGAGGCGGTATATATTGTCCCTTGAACATCATAACATCGCATCATTTGTGCGTTCAAAATGTGTAACTTTCATTTCAGTTTTTCCAATGGGCGGTGGTTAAAGTTGGTCACAAATTTGAAATAAGGCGAAGTACACATTGTATAACTTTGTAGTTGCAAGACGGCAGCCTTTGCACACTGTCTCGTGCCGCATTCGCACGTGCCGCCATTCGTGATTCCCTCAGGCATTGTGCTGATCAAGAATTGCCCTATGTCAAAACTGTAATTTCTCACTTGCAATCACTATCCAAAAATTTATGGGGGTTCTTGCTTTTTATTGTGAAACAGTTTTTATTTTTTTTTAATTTGGTGTGATCTGGCAACACACATTATTTTATTTTTGAACCTTGCTGAAATGACATTTTGTGCATTTTTGATCCGGTAGAGAATGGACATGTCCATAGCACAAGGCACATATCATGAAAATTGTGACACTTTGTTCACTCTTCTTTTCCTGTAATAGAATGATTCGCCCCAAATGATGATTGACAACTCAGTTGGTCAAACTTAATTTTAAGGGCAATGCTAAATTAGATATGTGCAAATATCAACGACTTTTTGGCAAGGAAATATGTAAAACGATTTGGTCCTTTTTAGTACATCTAGGTTAATAATTGAATGTTTTTTACCTCAGAGTTGTTTGTTATGTAAACTGATTAAGATATTTCTCTCCTGTTCATTGTCACTAAGCCACGTCTCAAAGGTCTAAATTTTTATGGTTAACCTTCAGAATTGCATCCCAAAGTGCAATGATATTATTGATTATACAGCTTGTATTTCAGTAATTTGTTTTTTGCTTTATGATATTATGTAATTCTGGAAGTCATTTGAATGCGAAAAATGTTGTTGCCTGTTTTTGAATCTTTTCAAAGGTAACTGTTGTCCTATTGACAGGTGTTTTTCCACTAGTTAACAATACACTTCATGGTCATTTTTGGGTTTCTATTTTTTGTAGAAATAACCATGTGGGCTTGGAGATTGTTGAAAAAATACAAAAGCTCTTGAACAGCAGGAATACACAAAAAGCCTTGTCTACAGGAAATGTTCATGAATACTTGCATGTAGGGGAAGAACATTTAAAGCGAAGGGATTTCAAAAAAGCTGTGATCAGCTTATCATTGGTAAGAATGTTGGTGTTTTTGCCCTGTAGCAAGTTCGCCCCATAGCTAGTTCAGCCCGTTGAAGTTCGCCCCCTATATAACCGTGTTCGCCCCACAGTTTACCTAGTTCGCCTCCAAAGTAGATCAAGTTCGCCCCACGTTCATGCAATCTTTTAGTTATGAAAAGGTCTTGATCGATCGTCCCTTTCACGGAGTCACCGTGACTGGCCATGGGTATCAATGCAAGCAAAACCTGGGGAAGTACTCTCCCCAGGTTTCACTCACTTTGAGAAACCAAGATGGTGGCCCCTTTCAATGCGGCCCATTCGTGAAAGGCCTGAACACTTAAGCAAAAGTATAGAAAGGAATGCCAGGAAATATTGGGTGTTCGATAATATAATTATTATTGGTCACAGCTTTTATTTGATATGTTGGCTCCTAAAGGAGCAGTTTTGTTGTAGCACCTGTAGAGTGCAATATCAAGCGCTAGGCTCTAATGTCAAGTCAAAATTGTCCTGCCATCTTGGATTTGCCGCGTGCGTTTTGGGGTGGATTGTGCGATAACTTCAAAACTCTCCAGCAATGAGTAGATACACAGTAAACAATGTAGTAGACAGACTGTGGAATGATTCTGGCGACGAGGAAGACATTTCAGTGATGATTTTGACGAGGGAAGTGAAGAAAAATACTGCAATGACTCTGAAAGTTCATTGCAAGATTTGGTCTGCACATGGTTGAAAAAATGGCCTGCAGCGAAATCGTTAAATCTATGGTTTTCTTGGTACAAAAACTCTATTGAAGGGGGACAATCTTTAAGTGTTATTGTTAGATCTGTCAAAGGCTAGTACACAAGAGAAATTGTTTAAGGTGTCAGAACACACTGAAATAGCTTTGTAAGGGATTAGCAAACTGTCTTTTTAAAAAGGGAGAAGCTAAGAAATTGGTCATGCCATCTTAATCCTTATATCCCATAGAAAATTGTTCATTGTATTTTGTATGATTTGGAGTGACTTACGGTAAACACTTACAAAAAAGGACCTAGAATTTAAGAACCTGTCAGGCTAAAACTTTCATTGTAGACCCCTTTACATAAGAACCAGTTTAGCCTAAAAATTAAACAGGTTCTTATTTTATTAAATGACCTTGAAATTTCAAGCATCTGGAAATAATTTTAAACTTGTTTAAAAGTATTTTTTTCATGGTTATGATTGAAATATGAAGGTATCAACATCTTCATCGGAGGAAATCAGTCATACCATATATATCATAGAGTAGATATCTTTTTTGAAAACAAGAACCAATAATTTAAGCTACTGTAAATACCATAATTTCTTATAAGAAGCTATTTAGCCTAACTTGGAAAAATCTAAGTTCTTATATGTGGGTGTTTACTGTATTTGCCCTTTCAATCCTGAGAGTGAAACTTAAAGATTTTACCCTAACGCCAGATGATTTTACTTTGACTGACGTCAGACAATTTTACCTGTGAGAGATGAATGGGTTAGCAGTCCTATGCATAATTATTGTACATGTAGTTAAAATTTTTCCTCAGTTAAAAATTTTTCAGACTAGTTTGTTTTTTGCTTTATTTTGTCTTATAGTCATTATCGTAAACTGAAACAAAGGAGAGTAATGAAAAAAACTAGTTTAAAAATTTCTAATGAGAAAAAATTTACAACTACAATGCATACATACAGACATAAATATACATATATTATGTTTCTTATTTGTCACCATTGCAGGCTATTCAGGAAGCACTTTTAAAAAAATTTGAAAACTATGAACCACTTTCCGACCAACCAGGTAATTTCTGTGAGTCAGGGTCTGCAGACAGTGTTGATGCCAGAGTTGGTATTGTCTCTCTTTATACCAGGAGAGCTGAGGTCCTTTTTCAGGCACAGGAATACAAGGTGTGTGAAACTCTTTGATTTGCTTTTGAAGAATTTTTTATTTAAGTTCACCTAAGCTCAAAGTTTTGCGTTTTTTTGGCAAAATTAAATGTCTAACATATATTTTACCTTTCATAGGCCTAATGAGATACAAGAGAGTTTCAAAGCTGGCATTCATTTGTCCCATGGCCGAGCTAGTGAGAAGTATGGTTCTGTTCCTTCAATGACGTCAAGAACTAATTTACATTGGCAAAGCTCTCGAAAACTATAGTGCAAAATATTGTGCAAAAGATCAATGTGGACCTTGAGATGAGAGGACAAGGATGACTATGTGTAAGAGTTTTTGGTACTGAGCATGCGCATAAGGTTTGGAAGTCGACATTTTTCGAAGTGCACATGCTCGGAACAGAAAACTCTCACTCGTAGCCATCCTCGTCCTTCCATCCAAAGGTCCCTAATGAAGGAATAGGCCCACGCCTCTCACTGCCTCGGCCATGAGATAAACAATAATTATTGCCATCATCTTTCTCTTACATACCTTATGAGGCACATTAAAAAGTAGAATCTAGAGAAGCAAAGGTAAATAATATACCTGTATGTTTTAATTTAACTTTCGCCAAAGTGAATATTTTGAGGTTAGGTGCACTTTAATGTAAGGAAGAGGCACATGGAGTACATGTACCACGTTCCCTGTGTTGTAGTTCTTATGTCCAGCTTGTTCTCAGTACACTCAAGCCATAATAATTACTGCATGTGTGTAGTGAGAACAAGCTGGCTTCACACTGTTGCAACAGGGCTAAAAATTAATGAAAAAATCCAGTCGTAATTTTGCAAATTTTATGATCGATCGAAGGAATGGAGTTGTGCACGTAACATCACAAGTAAATTACGCTACAATTGTGCTATCTTCAGATTGAAAAAAAATTCATGGCAAGAAACTAAATAATTTGTAATATATTTATTTATTTTAGTAAAAGTAGCAGTAAAGTGTTTTGAAAGAGCGAAGGTGAAAACAAGTCGCAAATTATTTGCAACTTCTCCAGATATTTTAGTCACAAATGCGACTGTATTGGTCACAGTTTTTAGCCCATTGCAGTACCCCTGCCATAGCCCCTGCCTGCAAAGCTAATAAGATTGATAAACTCATAATTAAATTCAAAGTCATACTCTAATTTTAAGGTAGCTGATAAATATTGTTAATTAGAATTTAACGGAGATAACAACCGGAGCGCTCATTTGCCAGTTGTGGTCAGTGGTGTTGTCAGGTTGCTGCATGCTTCATGATTTCCTGTGCTTATTTTTTTTGTAAGGTGTAACTGTGGCATTGTGGTTGTGTAGCATAACAAGCAAGTACATAGAGCATTTTTAGCGGTTATTTCCCCTTCCCTTCCCCGCTTTTTCCTCTGTTTTTATTAGTGTAACAGGTTCCTCGGTGTCTTGCTGTGGGGGGCCATGGCTTGGTTTCCAGAATTTCCCAATCGTAGGTGGGGCTATCTCCGTCTAGGAGCTGGCTGCCAATAGTGAAAGTTCCTGGATGTCTCAAGTACCCAACCTCCACTATCGATGGAATTACTGATTGAGGAAAAATTTGTCACCTTTGTACTGACCTCTCACATCTAGACTTTTAAGTACTCTTGGACAAGAACTGTTTACCATAGAAGTCCCATCTCATCTCACTTTTCCCAACTTAAGAATGTGTGTATGAAGGTTGTGATAGCTAAGTAATGCATTAAACTTTAAAAAACCCTTTTCTGTCTAGGCCTGTCTGAATGACATTCAAGAAGCAATATCATTACAATGCCCACAAGCTGTAAGCACCAAGCTAGTCAATCTTCAGAGGGCTTGTCAGAAAAAAATAGTAACTTGCAGTCAGCAATTTCAAGGTATGACTTGTTTTAGGTACAACAACCTTATTTATAAGTTTAGTTTTAAGCCTAATATGTAAGTTATGCCCTCCTTCATATACAACCACGCGTGGAGCAATAACTGTTTCACACCCCAATTATTATTCTCAGTCATTGTTGTTTCTATGCAAAAGTCTTTTCATGTGTAAATATGTTGTGAAATGCAGCTCTGAAATTATCAGTGGGTGAAATTGATTTCTAATGGTTCAGTTCCCAATTGAGGCTATTAAATCCTGAGTTATCCATCCCCAAATCTGGATTTTGGCTTGAATGACTCTTTCTGTAATATTGTTCTATTTCTGTAAGCAGCATGGACTACTAAACAGTACTAAATTGACTACATGTATGCTGAATTTGGCTTTCAAACAGTTATTTAATGATGGAGATTGTCTTTGTTTTCTCTTTGTTTAGGTGTTGATCCTTCCAGGGAGATACCAACTGTAACAGGGAGGCTTCACAGCAAGATAGCAAATGGCTCCCATTTAATTGAAATCAACTGTACCAGCAGTCAGGGTAGATTTTTGAAGGTTCGATTAACATGAATTCAATTATTTTTTAATGATGATAATGTTATCGTTCTTTTTGTTTTTACAAAGAGCTGTTTTTTTTATGGAGTATGGTCATCCTAGTTTACTCTGTGAGTTACTCACTCATTCTGTTCACTCTTAGAGGGAAATTAATTAAAATGCACAACTTACAAAATTTTATCTTCATATAATTTTTTTCTCTCCCTTTGTCAAAAGGTTTGGTGAGAAATTGAAACTCAAATATTTTTTTCTGTTTACAAGATGGAAGACAGGTTAAAATAAGCTTATAAGGAGAATGATCCATAATA
>NC_090886.1:55179249-55204249 GCF_036669925.1 Montipora capricornis
TTACAAATAGAGCTGGACGCGAGCCACTTTTTTCCGAAATAAAAAATGAACAACATAAAATTTAAAAAAGAACAACATTTTATTTTGCATTCCATATGTATAGATTGTGTTTCATAAAAGAAGATAACATTGATAGATACAGCAAAAAAAACCGATATAGAAGAAAACTATATAGTTATCAATTTCAATTTGAAGAAACGTTCCTGTTGTTAATACGAAATTATACCGGTTTACGGTAGTTCTTTCATCGCTACATCAGTGAACTGATGTCAAGGACGAATGGTGGCATAAAGTTTCCCCTTGTTCTAAATTAAACTGGCATGAACATATTATTGTACATTAAAATTTTGACATTGATTGACAGCATACCATTTAAAAAACTTGGTCTTGCTACTTTCGGGGGACGGGGGGGAAGGTCGCTACTTTCGGGAGGTCATTACTTTCGGGGGGGTCGCTACTTTCGGGATTTACTAGCGGCCACAAAAAATTGACGTTAATTTCGGGGGTTCGCTACTTTCGGGGGGTCGTTACTATCGGAACTTGACGGAAGACCCTTCGCCCTCAAGGACTACGGGTCAATAGCCCATGAGGCGGACTACGTGTCTAATTGTCAATTATCAAGTCAAAAAGTGAAAGATAAAAAATGTTTAAATACCAAAAAGACAATAGGTGATGGAATGTTCTTTAAACAAAGAGTTTTGTGCGAATGGAATCAGTCTGCGTGTTGAGACTAGCATTGCGCTCCTTGATGAAAAGCATCTCATAGACAAGACAGTCAAATTTTCCTTGGTCTTTTTTTAGAATGCGGAATTGTCTTTCTTTGAGGAGGCTTGTATCCCCTATTGTCTTTTTATTATTGTCTTTTTAATCCTTAAACATTTTTTATTTTCACTTTTTGACTTGATATGACGTTAGCCAAACATCACAACGTCGTCTACAAACTTTTAATATGCTTTTACGAAATGTTTTATCGCGACTTTTCGTTGTCTCGAAATAAAGGCAGATTCAGTCCCAAAATTGGGTGTTCATTCAATTAATGGATTAGGAATATCTATTAATGGGAAGGACATCGTAAAACCACTCACGAATTTGGATTTATGAGCTTTGATGACTTAGGCTTGGTTGCTGAGGTTACAGGCTGGTGAATGAAGTGCTTTTACGACGTATATTTTTATACTGATGGCAAGTGCTGAAGTCCCGTTCAAGTCAAAGCTGAAGCAAAGGATCGTGGAAAATGTTTACAATACAGTAACAATACAACATTCTTTATTTAACGAAGGTAATGTAATTAACCCAATGAGTTATCTAACTTACAGCCTTCACAACGGCACGAAATACACATATAAAACAATGCCTAATCAGCAATATACGACTTGGTGGGTAATCAACTGACTCTTGAGTAAAGTTTCAACCAATCATTTATAGAATAATGAATAATCGAGCACAACGATCGGACGAGAGCCCCCTCCTCCAACACAGGTGTTTTGTATCCGCGCCCCTGGCACGGATTTTCCATAAAATAGATTTTATCAACCTCTTCCTCCTCAGTAATCTTGCAGTGTAATATAGTGTCTCAGCATGTAAACAAGCTTACAGCTGCCTGTTCCGCCAGAAAGGGGGGGGGGGGGGGGACGCTCGTCGAAAATTTTGAATTAAACTTCAAAAGGAGACCCACTTGGGCGTGGCCCAGACTTAGTCTACCCCTAAAAGAGACCATATTTACACGCTCACACCAACCCGGTGTGGCCAAAACGTCACGCATGCGCAAAACCATTTCATCCGGTCAATTAGCAGCCATGGACAGTTGTTTCGGCCTTTTGGGCCTCATCAGCATGGCGTAGCTAACATACCAGCCCGCCTGAAAATCCCGCCAAAGTTGAAATCGCTACGATAAGCAATGCGAATTTCAGTAACAAAAGCAACGGTCGAAAAGCCTGTTGGTTGAAGGTGGGCCTTAAAACGTTTCAGTTGTGAAGGAGCTCTGAATCCGCTACAAACGATTTCTTTTTACTTTGCATAATTTAAATTTAGCCTGCTTAGTACTTTCCTACAAAATACATGTCCAGATCGACAAAATAAAGGGTGTCTTACAACGGATCTTTCGTTGCTATGGTAACCCATCATTTCACAATATGAGCGCATTTTGTTGATTTTCATGCCACCATAAGAAAAAGTGCTGCAGATTCAATCCTTTTAACAGTACAGAACAACTGGTTTGTGGCTCCCAGAGAAGCGTCTTGAATACTAAATCACATATTCCCAGTTTCAAAGCGTCATAAAATTCACTTTTTTACGTAGCGGTTTTCTCAGAATATTCAAGGTTACATTTGGAACGGAAAGAGGCCTTGGCAAGAAACTAATAATTACTGCAAAGCATCATTGAATAGCGTCCATAAAATTTCATGAGTATAGCGCTTTTCATTTTATTTAAATTTGAAACTGGACGTCATGATTTGCCCGATCTGTTGTTCCACAGGTAAACTTGGGCAGAACGAGGAGGGATTTTTAACAAGACGGGCCTTAATTTCGTTTTTTGTCCCTGCATATGATAGATTACCAAAGGTATTAGTTACGCTTAGTAATTCATTCTTTTTAGTCACGTATGGCTCGCAAATGTCGAGTGATTGCTGAGTCACTGTATCACACAGCCGGATCATGAAGAGAGCCAAGCAGAAATTCATATAAATGAATTTGGGATATCCGATATCAAGGCTCCGCGGTAAACTTATTTCATTGGTCGATATAAAGAATCAGGCGGATGCTATCATCTTGATGTACTTTCGATCGTGACCGTTGTCCTCCCCATAACTGCCATTTTTTTCTATTCCAGTCATTATTCTTAAAAATGTTCGACTCAGCCGAATGATTGCAAGAAATGTATATAGCAGAGTGTAATTTTTAGAAACCGGGATAGAAAATGAACGTGAATTTCAGCCATCTAAATATGACTCCGCTATTTCAATTCTTACGTAGATTTCCGCTTCCCTTACGTTCCACGACGAAATCGACTTGAATTATTTCGAAACTGACGAGCAAAGGTAGCTACTGTAGCTCTTATTGACAAAAAGTAAGGATAATAACACCACATGGGATTGTTCCTTGCAAGTTCAAGTTCTGATTTCCTTTGAATAGACACCCAGGAATCAATACCTTTATCCTCTTTTCACCGGATCAATACAGCAGGGTATTGTATTTGTAAACAATCAAAATGCGTGACGCAAACAACACTGAGGATTGAAACATAATAAGACAGATTACCTATGTGCAAATTTTGCGTTATATAACTGCTTGCTGCGCTTGGTACACATCAGCATCACGGCACTATTGCCTACAACTACAACTTGGGTTTGCAGAGTAGTCCGGCCTTGTAGCTGCCCGGGTGTACCTGGTTGTGGAACGTTTACCTACCACATTCATCGAGTTTAAGTAAGTTACCAATGCCACTAATATAATGGCAAACGAGGTTTCAATCAGTCTTTTTGATCAGTTTTGTACTTCTCTTAACTGATATTCCACACAACAACTCTGTCTACGCAAATTTACAATGCTACAATTGCTCATTCTGCTCCTTGCAAGCGCGCCTTTTTGTCATCTTTGAGGGTTATCCCTTTCAAATAACAGATAAATAACCTCAGTCTTAGATTCACCCCAACTAAATTAGCTCTGGGAAGAAAAACTGATCATTCCAAAGACGAAAACCACTTCCCTTCAGTTGCTGGCGTGAAATAAGTTGTTATCGTGCTCGTGCATCTCTGCTTGGAAATTCTGTTTTGAGATGCCATGTTGATGTCGGTTATTGATAAAACTTTTTAATATCAGGTGTACAAGCGAAACTAATTAATTATATATTTGGAAGCTTTTGTCTGCCCTCTGGCATCGATGCATATGTCCCGCTGAGAAAACCACGCTTTTGCACATCGAGAATCGTTAGAATTCTAAGGAAGAGTGAAAGTGAATTTGTCTGACACAAACAGCATTGCAGGATATCTTGTGCTTGTAAAAACATATATGGGCGTCACGCGTGGAACTCAATCAGATAACAATGTACCAGTGTACCAAATCAGCCTTTTCCGATGGAGAAAAAGTAGAGATTCACAGACAAGAGCCTTATTCATGTTAAAATTTGTTAATTTATTTTTGGGACGTACGTAAATTTATATTTTGATGAATATGAACAATACCATTTGCAGGTTTTCATTGCAGTACGAGATTGACTCGATTGACTCGATTGACTCGACTTAACTGCTGCACATGCGCACAATGCAGTGTCAATAAAAATTCCCACTAGTCTTCAGGGCCTCAGAATTTAATTTTCTGAGCGGATAACAAGCGTTCAAACCCGCCGCACTTTTTTAATTTTCTTTAGAAATCCCAGGAACACATCACTTGATGTAAAGCGAACGATTAATTTCTACTTCAAACTTTCAAACTTCAGAAAACAATTCACAAACAAGCGAAACCGGTGATAAATGTCCAATTTTGTTTTGATACTTTATTATTTGTAAAAGTATATGTAAAGAATAAGCTACACGCTAACACGCTTACGGCGATCGCGGGTAGGTACTTGGTGTCTCTTTTTCTATTGTTTCAAATTTTTTTGAACAAGGTATAAAACGTTCAGTAATTATACAATTACCCTAACTTAGTGTTAGGGTGAAGTTAATCGGCTTTCGATCAACCGGCCCCTGATTGATTACCAGCCACTGATTTGGGAAATGTGTCAGCACTCACTTCCACTTCCCCCACCCCCCCCCCCCCCCACCCCCTCCGAAAACAGAAGACGATATTCGAGTAAGAGCGAAAATCGGCAGCTTCTCCAGGTACCGGAGCACAAATTACCTAAAACTAAAGAAACAAAAGACAGAAAACAAAACAATTCCAAAATAATCCCAAAGCGACCAAAAACACAAAGCTTTCCGGTACCTGCAGGCGCAGAAAGGCCCCGGAAATCGAGCCTACAGGTTCACTGCAAACATTCCCTATCTCCGGAAATCCGCCAAAGTTAAACCGATTCTTGCTGGATCCTTCAAGTTGCGACATCATTCCGTCACTTTTTATTCAGGTGCAATGTAAAGGCAAAGCAGACGCTTCTTTCTTAATAGCGCTAATAGGCAACTTTCACGATGGCTTCATTTGACTGCAACTACCAGAATTCATGTTGTGTTTTTTTGTATTCCCAAAGGGGTAAAAATAACAATACCACTAATTAGCATGAGACAACAAAACCCGAAGGATTGTGGTACTTGTAGCGGTTTCATCATGCAAATGTCCTATCAAAATGTGCCGAAAAGATGTTTTCAGAGAAAGCCTGGGTCCGATTTGAATTTTATCGTTATTGGAAGTCGGAAGTCGGAAGTCGGAAGTCCCTACGAACTTAAAAGAGGACTTGGCGTCAATTAATTTTTTTTTGTCTTTAATGCGGCCAGTTCTTGCGCCAATAAGATTCAATTGTCTTTTATGTCAATATCCTCATTCGTTTTTTATGTTTATCTTCTTTCTAAGATTAATACATTTGCCAAATTTTGCTGAATTTTCCAATCTCCTTTTTCGGCATGGAGATCATCAAGCACATCAATTTTCACAAGAATGCTATTCGAAGCTTTAGTTTAAATTAAAAGTTCCGACCTCTTCCTTTGACTGCCGTCGGGGAATCGATCGGTATATGTTGCGGGTGCATAAAAAAAAAGGCCCCGACAAGCTTTTGTTTGCCACTGACATCAGTGATTTATGTACTAACAAAACATGACGTGAATGATCCAAATTAAAAAAAAAACCACACATACATATAGATGTATAACTTTACTGTGGTCATTCGCTGTGTGATTGCATTGGAGCTAAGCGGCAGTGCTTGATCCAAACTAATGCCCTGGAACTGAATTGTTCTTTCTGCGAATACCGGATCTTTCAACTGATGTAGGAAACATAGGATCAGGATTTTTGTTGCGGCTAACCTGGCTAAACTCCTTTTGAATCTTTTTCACGAGGTAATCCGAGTAACTATGAAATCTATTTGCACGCAGGCTGCGACTGAGATTTGAAGGACTGCTAAAATGTATGTTTCAAACAAGGTGAAAACAGGGAAGAAGATCAACTTTAACTCTGGTGAAAACATTTGTCCACGAAGCCTTTGGAAGCGCTGAATTGTATTCTTTTGAGGTATTTCATTTTTTAACCCTGCAGCAGTCAACACGCTCTAAAGCTTTTTGTCGACGGCATAAAAGTGAAATTACTAAAACACCAGATAATTTTGCTTGCTTGTGCAAGAGGTAAAATGAAGGTCTTGCTATGAGTTAAAACCTTTCTATACTGAAAAAAAAGCAGCTATAATTTATTTAACCATTTCATATTTCTATTTCATTCCGTTTGAAGGCCAGAAAACATGAATAATTGAATAGCACTCCAAAAAAGTGAGGCACTTTGTTTTTTTTTAGTATTTTGCTTCTGTCAAAATTTGCAGAATCCCAGGTCGATATTGAAATTTACATATTTACAAAACATGAAATATTAAAAAGCCTTCGTCAAGGCTTTTAAATATATGACACTTTGCAAATGACGACTGTTTTCAATTGCCAGCATGCAAACAAACAGACAAGGGGACACTCATGGGAGTGAAGATGATTTGTTCACAAATGCGACAGGCAAATTCAATTACTCATAGACTTCACAGGCTAATTATTTCAGAATTCACGCTCCTAGTTTCGACTCTTGAAAACAGGATTATAACCAGCATAAAGGTAAATTTTTCAAGATTTGTTACAAGGCAACGCACGTACCGGCTTTACTTGTGGTCACAAGCTGTTTTGCCATTGGTCAACTTTGAGGGTATGTTGGAGGTGTGTCCGGGGGCGGATATAGTCATGACGAGGCAGATGTTTTCACGCACGATTCACCCTCAGAGAGTAGACTTTAATGTAAAACATAGCTTATGCCGACATTCAGTTTCCTGATTCAAAAAACCTTCCTTCTTAATTTTATTTCCTTCTCCAAACAAGGAACAGGCCGGTTTCGTCACAGATGGATTGTGGAGCTGAAACACATGATCCTGTAAAGGGCCATTATGATTGGTCAATAGATATGGTCCTACGCCATTTGACCAATCAGAGCCTATTTACAAAAACCACCAATTGACAACACTTCGCAAGTGAAATTACTTAGTTCAGTTGCATCAACTCTTCTTGCGGCTCAAGCCTACTGGCAAATTGTAAAATAGTTCTTGCCTCCTCCTCAGATCGACGACAGAAGCAACAAAGCGTTCAGATTCATAATGACGCTTAACTTGAAGAAAGCGTGGGAGGATTTTGTGGTGGAACAACTCCGAGGACCGAACATGAAAGAGTTTAGCCTGCTGCGGACGGATGGAGAGCGATTCAAATTCTGCAAATACATTTTAAGGTTAGATTGAAAAGCTTAATTATATATTTCGTGTAAAAATTTCTGTCGATTTTAAATCGTCCAACGCACAAATCATGAGCCTTTCTTAGATTCAGTAAAATTGTTATTTTGTCAAACCGGCTGAAAATATCGCGTTGTGGCCTCTACAAGGATCTTTATTTGATTAGCAATATTTTTCTTCAGGTGTTTTTTTACATCAGCACCAGCGATCTTCATCATCACCTGGTTCTTTGCTTTAGGGAATCTCCTTTTGCATTTCTCTTATGACTCTGTTATTTTAAAGAACACGAAGACGGTTTACCTCAGTGAAAACCACCGTTTTCACATTGTGTTTGTTCAACGCCCAAGTTTGCTTTTGCAGGCAAAGTGCTTGCAGTGTCAAATAATTTTCAATGGAGATCTAGAGGCGGTATATATTGTCCCTTGAACATCATAACATCGCATCATTTGTGCGTTCAAAATGTGTAACTTTCATTTCAATTTTTCCATGGGCGGTGGTTAAAGTTGGTCACAAATTTGAAATAAGGCGAAGTACACATTGTATAACTTTGTAGTTGCAAGACGGCAGCCTTTGCACACTGTCTCGTGCCGCATTCGCACGTGCCGCCATTCGTGATTCCCTCAGGCATTGTGCTGATCAAGAATTGCCCTATTTCAAAACTATAATTTCTCACTTGCAATCACTATCCAAAAATTTTTGGGGGTTCTTGCTTTTTATTTTGAAACAGTTTTTATTTTTTTTTTAATTTGGTGTGATCTGGCAACACACATTATTTTATTTTTGAACCTTGCTGAAATGACATTTTGTGCATTTTTGATCCGGTAGAGAATGGACATGTCCATAGCACAAGGCACATATCATGAAAATTGTGACACTTTGTTCACTCTTCTTTTCCTGTAATAGAATGATTCGCCCCAAATGATGATTGACAACTCAGTTGGTCAAACTTAATTTTAAGGGCAATGCTAAATTAGATATGTGCAAATATCAACGACTTTTTGGCAAGGAAATATGTAAAACGATTTGGTCCTTTTTAGTACATCTAGGTTAATAATTGAATGTTTTTTACCTCAGAGTTGTTTGTTATGTAAACTGATTAAGATATTTCTCTCCTGTTCATTGTCACTAAGCCACGTCTCAAAGGTCTAAATTTTTATGGTTAACCTTCAGAATTGCATCCCAAAGTGCAATGATATTATTGATTATACTGCTCGTATTTCAGTAATTTGTTTTTTGCTTTATGATATTATGTAATTCTGGAAGTCATTTGAATGCGAAAAATGTTGTTGCCTGTTTTTGAATCTTTTCAAAGGTAACTGTTGTCCTATTGACAGGTGTTTTTCCACTAGTTAACAATACACTTCATGGTCATTTTTGGGTTTCTATTTTTTGTAGAAATAACCATGTGGGCTTGGAGATTGTTGAAAAAATACAAAAGCTCTTGAACAGCAGGAATACACAAAAAGCCTTGTCTACAGGAAATGTTCATGAATACTTGCATGTAGGGGAAGAACATTTAAAGCGAAGGGATTTCAAAAAAGCTGTGATCAGCTTATCATTGGTAAGAATGTTGGTGTTTTTGCCCTGTAGCAAGTTCGCCCCATAGCTAGTTCAGCCCGTTGAAGTTCGCCCCCTATATAACCGTGTTCGCCCCACAGTTTACCTAGTTCGCCTCCAAAGTAGATCAAGTTCGCCCCACGTTCATGCAATCTTTTAGTTATGAAAAGGTCTTGATCGATCGTCCCTTTCACGGAGTCACCGTGACTGGCCATGGGTATCAATGCAAGCAAAACCTGGGGAAGTACTCTCCCCAGGTTTCACTCACTTTGAGAAACCAAGATGGTGGCCCCTTTCAATGCGGCCCATTCGTGAAAGGCCTGAACACTTAAGCAAAAGTATAGAAAGGAATGCCAGGAAATATTGGGTGTTCGATAATATAATTATTGGTCACAGCTTTTATTTGATATGTTGGCTCCTAAAGGAGCAGTTTTGTTGTAGCACCTGTAGAGTGCAATATCAAGCGCTAGGCTCTAATGTCAAGTCAAAATTGTCCTGCCATCTTGGATTTGCCGCGTGCGTTTTGGGGTGGATTGTGCGATAACTTCAAAACTCTCCAGCAATGAGTAGATACACAGTAAACAATGTAGTAGACAGACTGTGGAATGATTCTGGCGACGAGGAAGACATTTCAGTGATGATTTTGACGAGGGAAGTGAAGAAAAATACTGCAATGACTCTGAAAGTTCATTGCAAGATTTGGTCTGCACATGGTTGAAAAAATGGCCTGCAGCGAAATCGTTAAATCTATGGTTTTCTTGGTACAAAAACTCTATTGAAGGGGGACAATCTTTAAGTGTTATTGTTAGATCTGTCAAAGGCTAGTACACAAGAGAAATTGTTTAAGGTGTCAGAACACACTGAAATAGCTTTGTAAGGGATTAGCAAACTGTCTTTTTAAAAAAGGGAGAAGCTAAGAAATTGGTCATGCCATCTTAATCCTTATATCCCATAGAAAATTGTTCATTGTATTTTGTATGATTTGGAGTGACTTACGGTAAACACTTACAAAAAAGGACCTAGAATTTAAGAACCTGTCAGGCTAAAACTTTCATTGTAGACCCCTTTACATAAGAACCAGTTTAGCCTAAAAAATTAAACAGGTTCTTATTTTATTAAATGACCTTGAAATTTCAAGCATCTGGAAATAATTTTAAACTTGTTTAAAAGTATTTTTTTCATGGTTATGATTGAAATATGAAGGTATCAACATCTTCATCGGAGGAAATCAGTCATACCATATATATCATAGAGTAGATATCTTTTTTGAAAACAAGAACCAATAATTTAAGCTACTGTAAATACCATAATTTCTTATAAGAACCTATTTAGCCTAACTTGGAAAAATCCAGGTTCTTATATGTGGGTGTTTACTGTATACATATTTGCCCTTTCAATCCTGAGAGTGAAACTTAAAGATTTTACCCTAACATCAGATGATTTGACTTTGACTGACGTCAGACAATTTTACCTGTGAGAGATGAATGGGTTAGCAGTCCTATGCATAATTATTGTACATGTAGTTAAAATTTTTCCTCAGTTGAAAATTTTTCAGACTAGTTTGTTTTTTGCTTTCCTTTGTCTTATAGTCATTATCGTAATCTGAAACAAAGGAAAGTAATAAAAAAAAACTAGTTTAAAAATTTCTAATGAAGGAAATATTTACAACTACAATGCATACATACAGACATAAATATACATATATTATGTTTCTTATTTGTCACCATTGCAGGCTATTCAGGAAGCACTTTTAAAAAAATTTGAAAACTATGAACCACTTTCCGACCAACCAGGTAATTTCTGTGAGTCAGGGTCTGCAGACAGTGTTGATGCCAGAGTTGGTATTGTCTCTCTTTATACCAGGAGAGCTGAGGTCCTTTTTCAGGCACAGGAATACAAGGTGTGTGAAACTCTTTGATTTGCTTTTGAAGAATTTTTTATTTAAGTTCACCTAAGCTCAAATTAAAGTTTTGGTTTTTTTTTGGCAAAATTAAATGTCTAACATATATTTTACCTTTCATAGGCCTAATGAGATACAAGAGAGTTTCAAAGCTGGCATTCATTTGTCCCATGGCCGAGCTAGTGAGAAGTATGGTTCTGTTCCTTCAATGACGTCAAGAACTAATTTACATTGGCAAAGCTCTCGAAAACTATAGTGCAAAATATTGTGCAAAAGATCAATGTGGACCTTGAGATGAGAGGACAAGGATGACTATGTGTAAGAGTTTTTGGTACTGAGCATGCGCATAAGGTTTGGAAGTCGACATTTTTCGAAGTGCACATGCTCGGAACAGAAAACTCTCACTCGTAGCCATCCTCGTCCTTCCATCCAAAGGTCCCTAATGAAGGAATAGGCCCACGCCTCTCACTGCCTCGGCCATGAGATAAACAATAATTATTGCCATCATCTTTCTCTTACATACCTTATGAGGCACATTAAAAAGTAGAATCTAGAGAAGCAAAGGTAAATAATATACCTGTATGTTTTAATTTAACTTTCGCCAAAGTGAATATTTTGAGGTTAGGTGCACTTTAATGTAAGGAAGAGGCACATGGAGTACCAGGTTCCCTGTGTTGTAGTTCTTATGTCCAGCTTGTTCTCAGTACACTCAAGCTGTAATAATTACTGCATGTGTGTACTGAGAACAAGCTGGCTTCACACTGTTGCAACAGGGCTAAAAATTAGCGAAAAAATCCAGTCGTAATTTTGCAAATTTTATGATTGATCGAAGGAATGGAATTGTGCACGTAACATCACAAGTAAATTACGCTACAATTATGCTATCTTCAGATTGAAAGAAAATTCATGGCAAGAAACTAAATAATTTTGTAATATATTTATTTATTTTAGTAAAAGTAGCAGTAAGTGTTTTGAAAGAGCGAAGGTGAAAACAAGTCGCAAATTATTTGCAACTTCTCCAGATATTTTAGTCACAAAGGGAAAAAACTCAGTCACAAATGAAACTGTATTGGTCGCAGTTTTTAGCCCATTGCAGTACCCCTGCCATAGCCCCTGCCTGCAAAGCTAATAAGATTGATAAACTCATAATTGAATTCAAAGTTATACTCTAATTTTAAGGTAGCTGATAAATACTGTTAATTAGAATTTAACGGAGATAACAACCAGAGGGCTCATTTGCCAGTTGTGGTCAGTGGTGTTGTCAGGTTGCTGCATGCTTCATGATTTCCTGTGCTTATTTTTTTTGTAAGGTGTAACTGTGGCATTGTGGTTGTGTAGCATAACAAGCAAGTACATAGAGCATTTTTAGCGGTTATTTCCCCTTCCCTTCCCCGCTTTTTCCTCTGTTTTTATTAGTGTAACAGGTTCCTCGGTGTCTTGCTGTGGGGCGCCATGGCCAGAATTTCCCAGTCGTAGGTGGAGCTATCTCCATCTAGGAGCTGGCTGCCAATAGTGAAAGTTCCTGGATGTCTCAAGTACCCAACCTCCACTATCGATGGAATTACTGATTGAGGAAAAATTTGTCACCCTTGTACTGACCTCTCACATCTAGACTTTTTAAGTACTCTTGGACAAGAACTGTTTACCATAGAAGTCCCATCTCATCTCACTTTTCCCAACTTAAGAATGTGTGTATGAAGGTTGTGATAGCTAAGTAATGCATTAAACTTTAAAAAAACCCTTTTCTGTCTAGGCCTGTCTGAATGACATTCAAGAAGCAATATCATTACAATGCCCACAAGCTGTAAGCACCAAGCTAGTCAATCTTCAGAGGGCTTGTCAGAAAAAAATAGTAACTTGCAGTCAGCAATTTCAAGGTATGACTTGTTTTAGGTACAACAACCTTATTTATAAGTTTAGTTTTAAGCCTAATATGTAAGTTATGCCCTCCTTCATATACAACCACGCGTGGAGCAATAACTGTTTCACACCCCAATTATTATTCTCAGTCATTGTTGTTTCTATGCAAAAGTCTTTTCATGTGTAAATATGTTGTGAAATGCAGCTCTGAAATTATCAGTGGGTGAAATTGATTTCTAATGGTTCAGTTCCCAATTGAGGCTATTAAATCCTGAGTTATCCATCCCCAAATCTGGATTTTGGCTTGAATGACTCTTTCTGTAATATTGTTCTCTTTCTGTAAGCAGCATGGACTACTAAACAGTACTAAATTGACTACATGTATGCTGAATTTGGCTTTCAAACAGTTATTTAATGATGGAGATTGTCTTTGTTTTCTCTTTGTTTAGGTGTTGATCCTTCCAGGGAGATACCAACTGTAACAGGGAGACTTCACAGCAAGATAGCACATGGCTCCCATTTAATTGAAATCAACTGTACCAGCAGTCAGGGTAGATTTTTGAAGGTTCGATTAACATGAATTCAATTGTTTTTTAATGATGATAATGTTATCGTTCTTTTTGTTTTTACAAAGAGCTGTTTTTTTTATGGAGTATGGTCATCCTAGTTTACTCTGTGAGTTACTCACTCATTCTGTTCACTCTTAGAGGGAAATTAATTAAAATGCACAACTTACAAAATTTTATCTTCATATTATTTTTTCTCTCCCCTTTGTCAAAAGGTTTGGTGAGAAATTGAAACTCAAATATTTTTTTCTGTTTACAAGATGGAAGACAGGTTAAAATAAGCTTATAAGGAGAATGATCCATAATACTGAATGACAAGAGATAAATATTATGGTTATAATTTTCAACCCCTTTGGCCTGGCTTGTAATAAAAATTGTATGTTTTAAAGGAAAACACTGTGCAGTAATACTTGTCAGATTACTGGTATTATTATCTAAGTGGATAGTATCGTAAAATGGTCAAACAAAATTTCAGAAAAACTAGCAGTGCATGTTTTCCTTTGAGAAATCTCCTCTTTTTTCAGAGAAGATTAAAGTTTGCAAATTCATTTCTTTTGTATCACAGGCGTCTGATGACATTCGTGCTGGCGACACTTTAATCTCAGAGTCACCTTATGCAGCTGTTCTTTTGCCTGAAAATGCTCATACTCATTGTGCTTGTTGTTTTCAAGCTTTAGTAGCACCATTCCCGTAAGTAAATTTTTTCCTCTCTGGCCACAGTTCGTACAGTTTAAAACTTTGACGCTATGGTCGTAAAGGCTTTACATCAATCTGCTGTAAACATGACAGCCTTCCAGCTAAGTGTGACTTTAGAAGATCTCAACAGGTCAAGCAGCGAGTCTCCACACATTTCTTTGAAGCAATATTATTTATTACATGCTGTATCCAGATCCAGATTTTTATTGGCCACCTCTTGTTTGAACTTTAATGCAAGAGAAAGTTGACAAGTTACACCAAACAAACTATTGTTTGTCTTTAGAAAAAAAAAACGCAATTAGAAATTACTTCTGATGCTCTGTGTTGTCTTCTCACAGATGCCTTTATTGTTGTGAAGTACAGTATTGTTCACAATCATGCAGAGAAACAGCCTGGACAGAGTACCACAAAGTCGAATGTAGTCTTGGGCCTCTTCTTAAAATGGTACATTCCATCCCAGTATAGTGCAATTGGAGTTTTGGTTTTCTTTGGTGCAATCCACTTTTTTACTTATTTAATGTTCTTGTTCTTTTAGGTGGATACTTCTTTCCATTTGGCGCTACGAATCCTCTTGGTAACGGGAACAAACAAAATACTTGGTAAGGGTGGATCTCTATCACCTTTCCTCCTAAATGAATTTGTTAATGATGTTGATGTCCTAAATTTAGCTTTTTTTATCATTAACAATGTTTATATTGTGTATGTCTTAGATTTCTTGAAAGGAATGTCCTCGTCATCCCTGTCTGATGAAAGTTTTCATCTAAGCAAATGGTCAGGATGCAACCCAGATGGAGAATATTTAGGTAAGAAATAAAAGCAAGCTCAAGATTTAATTACATGTCTGTCCAGAAGAAGTGTTTTTTTCAGGAAGGATGAAATGGTATTTGTTCCTTGTGGTTAAAAAAACCAAAGATGTGAATTAAATGGGACATTCCTGTTTATGTCTGTTTTGAGCAAAACCTCATTTCCTTGCTTTGCTGTAACAAAGATTTAAGCATGTAGGCAATGCAGTAAAGAGAGCTCTTCTGTAAGGGCCAATACATACATGTATCAAAAAAAAAACTGGCTCTGCTATTTACCCTCCCTTGAGACTAAAATGAATTGTGCAGCTCATCAAGAGTGAGTTGAAAGCATGTATAAAGTTCCTCTGACAGGCTGCATTATGATCCAGACATGATTCTGGAGCACAGCACCACAGCCAGATGTACCGTACACTGTAATAATAATAATAGTAATAATAATAATATTATTATTATTATTATTATTATTATTATTATTTGCGTTGCTGAGATCAGCATTACTATGCTTGAGAGGTTCGCGAGCTAAGAGGAGGATCCATCTAGAATTGCCGGACATTGACTTTGACATCGAGAGAGGACATGCAAATATTCCTTGAAAACATTGAGGACGATATTTTATTTCTTACTTTTTATCGTTTTTCGTGGTAGATTTCCATATTTGAAGTTAATATCTTACATCCTATTATCGTAATCAGTTTTCAACTGCGATATCAATGTTGATTCGTGCAACAAACACAGTGATGTTTTTTTACGGTTTTACTATAAGTAACATTAAAGGAAAATGTTTTCTACCTATTTTTTAATGATTATTATTATTATTATTATTATTATTATTATTATAAGTGGGGAGGGGAATTTGATATGGGAGGAAAACCAGAATACACAGATCTGAAGTACCGTAAACCTTTGAGTTAGTGTAAGATGGACAGAAATATTATTGTGCTTGTATACAGTGACAGTAAATGATTACTACACTAGACAATCACCCATCCTGTCCTGTCATTTACCCCATCCAACAGGACTTGACTTTGATAAACAAATTTTGGTTGCCTTTGTTCTGACAGGTGATTATAGCTCTGTCTTCAGCTTGGTGACCAACACTGATTTGCAGCCTGTCAAAATACTGATGTCTCATGCACTGGTATGTCTTTTGCTATAAGAACAGATATGATACAACAGGTTGCAAAATTGGTGAGACTGACTTTCGTTAAAAAAAAAACACCTTTTCTAGCTCTTGATATGTGCTGTATGTAGAATTCCAACCTTTCCCACTTCTCCCCTCCTTCTCTCCCTTTCAAGTTTTCAGCATTATTCTTTATTGCTAGCAACTTTGATAAGGGGGAAGGGGGGCAGCAGTATGTGAGATAATGGGTAAATTAATAATGCCCAAGCAGGTGAAGTGTCTCCATTAATTTTGCAACCTGTTGCTTAGTGGTCAATGATGCTCTATCAGTGGAAGATCTTTATTAGTATAATACAACTCAACAGGTTTCCCACAGATATCAAGTTTGACAATCCCAGTGCAATGCATCAGGTTAATTATGGCTAAACACAATAAAAAAATTTGCTTGTGCATGTGATTTGCAAAGGATAACATTTTTCAGATGACCGCATACATGTACATTCATCTGTCATTAATAACTTAGTAATTTGCAGTTTATAAGTCATGTCATCCATTCCTCACAACTTCCATTTGGCATTTTTTGATTGAATGAATTGTTGAGAACAAACCAAATTCATTTCACTGTAGGTTTCATGTATTTATCAACATTCTTTTCTAGCATTGTGCATTACTGGCTGAGTTTCTTGGTGGTGTTATGGTTAGAGATGATGTTGGTGAATTGCAAAGGACTACAAAATGTGATGACTGCACCCAAAACAGGCTATCTCATTCACAAGAACAGGGAAACCAAACAGTTGAACAGTGCTACAATGGTGGTAATTTTCAGAAATTGTTTTGCACAAACTTGCAACAAGAACTTGAAAGTAGCAATGAAACTGGTGAAGGTCCAAGCTGTCTTGCAGCAGATGTGATTGGCTGTCTGTTGTTTCATCATTCTCAGCAAATGTGTTGTAATGTTCATGCAGTCACAGCAATAGTGCCTGCTAATGACAGCAAGTCAAATCCAAAACTTCCTACATCTAAGGAGAAAGTTGTAACACGGGAACAGAAGAGGATAGCCACAGCTGTGTATTCCACTGCGAGCCTGTTGAATCATGCTTGTGATCCAGATGTTATAGTGAGGTGAGAGATTTGTTTAGACTAGTTTTTAATACAAATTTGTTGAGTTTAGAATAATGTGGTAGTAAGATGGGACCAAGAAAGTTATTATTGTTTTGTTTGGTTTTGTTTAGGGAGAGTGTTTGCTTATTATTTTGGGACTTTTGGCAGTCTTGTTATGCAATTTCTCCGTTAGAACCACAACTTCCCAAGAGCTCTTCCTTTGACATGTAACATAATAACCATGGAGGAAAGCATTAAGTAGACTTTCTAAGGAGCAAAACGTTTCATGGGCATATCTGGTTTTTCGTTATGAAAAATAGGGTTATTTCATCCTCAAGCAATGTTCATTGCCAGGGGGGGGGGAAAATCCCATATAAAAAGGGAGGGATGCTCGTGGGAAATTTTAAATTAAACCCCTAAAGGAAACCAATCTGGGCGTGGCCCAGGCTTTTTTGACCCCTAATGTAAATGTATGTACTTATTATATTTCTTCGCGCGCAACCCTAAAGGAGACCATCACGGCTACATATGATAGCGTTTTGCCCAGAAAAAATTAAGTGAGACCAAAATCAGAAATTTACACCCCTAAGCGAGACAACAAGCATCCCTCCCCTTTTTATATGGGAGGCCCCACCCCCCTGGGGTCCATTTACAAGACCAATTAAGGTAGGGTTAGGGTTAGGTTAGGGTTAGGGTTAGGCTAAGACTAAAGTATCAAAATCCACCAGAGTTTCTTGAAGTGGGGTTCTTTACATTATTGTTTTCAAGGGCTTTCTAGTAACCTTTGATGATCTCCATGTTTTGCAAATGTCAAAGTTATACTCTCTACTTATAGCTTTGTTGGTGGCCATCTGGTTGTGAGGGCAACACATAACATTTCCAAAGGATCAGAAATATCTCATTGCTATGGTAAGTTAACCCAGAGGTTATGATGTACTGTAGCTTATAGCCAGCCTTACATGATTGAATTGCTACGTTCCATCCTTATCAATGCTTGGTTCCTTTATCCCATCTGGGGTTGACAGACTCCTGGGAAGTATAAATTGCCTAAATCCAGTCATGACTTCGGACAAAATGCCATAATAACATTGAACTTGAGATAAAATATTGAATGACTTGACTGTTTTTTCACAGGCCCACATGTGAGTCGCATGGGTCGGGAGGATCGTCAAAAGCTCCTGTACCAGCAGTACTTCTTTACTTGTCAGTGCACTGCGTGTAAGAGGTGAGTTTTGATACAAGAAATGTTCTGCAAATCCATTTTAACTATCTTCATCAGAAGGATCTTGGAAGCAAACAGTTCACTGTGGTTAGTGGGTAGCATCTTGCTATCCTTATTGTTTTTCAATGGAGCACCAAAGTACTGTTTATGTGGGTCACCCATGATGGCCCAAAGAAATAATTTGCTGGTTATTGCTCTTTTTATGCAGTGATGAAGAAATGGAAAACAAGAGACTCTGCTTCTCTGCATTTGCCTGTCCAAAGTGCAAGTCTGCAATGAAACTGTCATCAGTAAGTGATGACATCACAGGAAGCTGTCAAAACCGTGAATGCAGTTACAAGAAGAGTATGTTAGAAGAGTGCAGACTGGCACATGAAGCCGAGCTTCTCTTCGTGAAAGGGGTTCGCCTTTCCGAGAGAGTAGGAGTCAAAGAGGCTCTTGATGTGTTCATGGAATGTCTGCGGCGGCGTAAAATGCTGCTCCACACGTACCATAAAGATCTGGCAGAGACGCATGATGCTATAGCTAGGTAAATAATTTATGTACCTTTGTGACCTTACATGTTCCTCAGTTGGTATTTCTGAATGGAGTGACCAAATGTGGACACTATGCGGGCCAATCTGGTTCCCAGTTTGACTGTATTCAGGGGACTACAGGCAATTATTGGGTAGATTCCATCCTTTCAAATAGTACAGTTCAAAGTGTTAAAACTAGTTTTATAGCCTCCTTAAGAGAAAACCTCGAAAATTATTTCCTTGCTGAACGGGGTTTTGTTTAGGATAGCTTTGCGACACAGGTTGTGTTTTAATAAACTGAAAAAAGCCTAACATATTACATTGGTACCTCCCAAGTTACATTTCACCCATGCAGAAGAAAGGGCCATGATCAGTTCCCTTTGAAAGATTTGGTTTTGTTGCTTTATTTTTCAGGTGTTATGCTATGATGGGAGATTTTAAAAAGGCAGCACATTACTGTTCTCAAAGCTCTGAATCAGTCGGGAAGGCTTTTGGTTCATCGAGTGTGGAATATGCACATGAACTTCACAAGCTATCACAACTGCTGTTTAATGACAGACAAGTTAAGAAAGCACTTTCCACGATTGACAAAGCCACAAGTCTTCTGGTGCAACATTACGGTCGCAGCAATCCAGATGTAAAGGAACTAAATGAGATGAAACGCTGTTTGATAGCTGTCGGCGGCCCCACCAGGTCCATCAGCTCGTGATTTGATCAAATGTGAATAAAAGAGTTCGATAAAAATCGAGATTATGGATATAACCAAGTAGGAGCCAGCCCCCTTATGGTTATATCGCCACATACAGTGACACCATCCTTGAATGAAACTTCCATTAAATTAAAAAAAAGGGTATTCAAAAAATGGACAAAAACGGAACTTGTACATATAAAATTGTGATAAAATTTTTTTTGAAAATATCTTTTACACTAAAAGTGTTGTGTATACTTTTTATGAGTTAAATACAATTGTATGAACTTATAGTTTGTCTATCTCCATTGACGGAGATCGGTTAACACTTCCGTAATATTTTGAAACTTGAAACTTGTTTTGATTAAAAACAAGAGCCGTAACAAATAAGTTTATGAGAGATAAGGTTAAAAGTATTTAAAAAATACTGTTCGCTTTATAGAGAGGTATAAGCGAAACATTTAATTGGGAAAAAACTTGATTCCAAGGAACAGCTCTAACGTCTCGAGTCCCTCTGCAAATACTGGAAAGCATTTTATTTTGGTTTGGTGGAAATCAGAATTATTTTGAATCTGCGTTCCGAACTTGCAGTAAGTGTTCAAATGATGGCAGAAGTACAATGATTCAGTGATTTGGCGTGTGGAAACTAAGTTGTGAATAAAAAGTACGTATTGTTCACATCTCCAGAATGGATCAGTAACGAGTTACAAGTGTCCACTTCATGTCAAATTGAAATGTTTTCGTGAATAAAATTCAACTCTTAACCATGCCTTTATCTCCATGATTATTTACCATTTCCCCGTGCCTAGAACTAACAAACTGTCTCTATACCCGTGTTTTAAATCAAAGTGCAGTACCCAACTAAACAAACGCGTTCACAAAATTGTGCATCGGTGGCTCAGTTGGTTAAGTTGCGGGAGGTCGTGAGTTCCACTTCGGCCGGACCAACACTTGGCGTCTTGAAATAACTGAGGAGAAAGTGCTGCCTTTGAAATTATACCCGCAAATGGTTAGACTTTCAAGTCTTCTCGGATGAGGACTATAAGCCGAAAGACCCGTCTCACAAATATCGTCCATGTTCATGGGCGTAAAAGTACCCACACACTATTCGAAAAGAGTACGGGATGATGCCCCCTGTGTTGTGGCTGTCCTTTGTGAGTGTGTTCTCTCCAGCAGAAGTGGCCGGCTTGGTAGTGATGTCTCAAAAGGCTTGTGGTGAACGAGGCCACCCAAGTAGAAACAGCCATAAATCAAAAGGGACTTTGCCGAGTGCTTGAACATGTTGATGAAGGTGATCAAATGTTGAGCGATCCCCAAATTGTTAAAGAAGAGCGGGTTCCTAAAATTACGGCCCGAAGCATAAGATATCAGCCAAGAGACTCTTTTTCTGCCATCTAAAGTAAAATTGAGAAATCCGTGATGAGAAAAGCAATGAGTGAACCGTCCTTATCTTACACGATGACTCGTTGCTGTCATGGTTTTCTATCGCATAGTTAGTGCCTCACTGACCAACGCGGTGGATTAAAACAGGTGTTGTTTACAGTTGTTTACAGACCTATCATAGTGCAGGGTTTGTGTAAGTGAGCGTGAAATTTGAAGCAATAGAAAAATAATGATGTAAAGGGAAGCAAGGAAGTCAACAGCTTTGTTTGTTAAATTACTTTACGGACCAATGCCTTCCGTCACCTTACATCATCATTAGCTATCCAGTTGGCCAAACGATATGTCATTTGACGTCAACAACTTTCAGTCTACAATATGTGATTGGTAGTGGCCTCTGAGAGCGAGGAGATATGTGGTATTTCTTTCGAAGGCTACGCAAAGTTTATAGAAACCGCAAATTAATCCCCTAAATTTTCAATACCTGAAGACTTGATTACAGATCATCACGAAAACTAACAATCAAACGTAAGATAACACCTGTTTCAAGAAGTACCGCCATCACCCGACGAGTCGCGTGTATCGAACCTAAGCTTTGGCTGGAAACCAATAGAAAGGGCTTGAGTAAAAGTAAACTTATACATGTCCTGCTAATAGCACGTTCTTTCACAATGACAAATAACAGACATAACAGATAGGCTGTTGAAGACGAAACTCGGAATCCGTGGCTCGTTCCTTAGATCACTGAATAGAAAAATCAGGTGTATTTTAGTGTGGAATTGTATTCAGCCTTCTCTGTGTTTCAAAGGGGGGAGGTAGATACTTTACGATCCACCAGCTGAAGGTCGAAGACGAACAGGTTTGAAATTTATCACCTGAACTGGTTGATTTGAATTCAAGTCTACACAAGTGACCTGTTCATCAGTTGATGATGTACCCTCCTGCCTGATCGTCTGGTAACTCAATCATTTTGAAGGAAGTGATTTGAAGAAGCAATGAGTTTCAAGAGACAACATGTGATAAATAGAGGTGAGTATTTATGTACAGAAAATCCGCCGGCCAAGACAGATATCAACAGTGTAACTTGGCTACAATTGGAATGTAATGATGTAATGCTCTCGAGGAAAGGCAATGTGGCTCGGGCTGAGAGCGCGTTTGCAACCAAACTACTTTGCATTTCAATTAGATATAGTTCGACGGTATGGAAATAGTTGGAAGAGGTCCTTGACACACCCCTATTACTATTGCCAGACATCTTTCCCTGGCAATTTTCTTTACTCCCTCTTTATACATCAACACTGGTTACCGAACCAGCCAGGCCCGCCGCGGGTTGCTCGAAGCATGGTTAGCTCTAACCAGCGTTAAATATCATGGAAACATATAGGTTTTGATATCTGTTAAACAATGGATATCGCTAACGAGGCTTCTAGCAACAGGCCCCAGGACTCTGAAGGGCGAAAGGGTTAAAGAAAATTCAACTCGAAAAACAAATGCATATTGTCAAATGTTTTCTGCACACTGTTTATCCTTTCTTATTTCTGATGAAGTCCACAGATAATGGTGTTCAAGTGCTTCTCAGTGTCCCCAGACTAGAATGCTTTGTGACTGCCTGGCTCAGTTGACCGGCAGATATATTGCAGTAACGCGATTGCTGATAAAATGGCGATGGACCCTAGCAACCATGTTCATTCTATACTCCATTAACATTCTACACCCACTTTTTGAAGTCTTGGAATCCAATGAAAGGTAACAGTCACACCTCCATACCAAGAATAAAACGCCGGAAAATGTCATGATGTAGTTTCTCTGTTGTTCGCTTGTACCAGGTGTTAAACTTTGATTTTCTGGTTCCAGGAATTTAATAAAACATGGTCTTCCTACAGAGAGCGTTACTATCGCATGGAGGAAGAGACGTCAAATAGAAACACCTAACTTACTTAGCCCATATGTTATGGAAAGTGATTCGTTATCTCTTCGCGGATGGTGGATGTCACACGTAAGATGGGACGTCGCTGAAATGAAGCAAAGATCCAAGCGGAAACCCAGACAGGCCAGTTAAAAAGTAAAGTTTAGTAGTGTTTTAAAAAGGAAGTGTTCGGGTCCCATGGTGAAAGTTGTAAAATTCATTTACAATCGATAATAATCGATAATAATCAGTGGAGTTCAGATCACATTTATGCCTCTCAGTACCATATAGGGCGATGTTAGCAGCTCTCGTGAGGTACAAATGACCACAAATGACCCGGGAAACCCAAAATAAAAGAGTATATAACGGAAACTATGTGTTAGACTTGCTACGAAACCAATCAATATCCTACCGGCTCACTGAGTTCGAGAGATCCGTACACTACCCTCTGTAAACCTGGATAAATCCTCGGCTCTAATGCTACACTTATTAGTACTCTTTGTCCGTTATAGCAAACAACCAATATCAACATTGAAAGCAGACCACTAATTCACTCTCCTTTCCACATTCAATAAACACAGTCAGACACTACCTGAGTGCTCGTCATCAGATTGCAATCAAATCTCTCTTTCACATTTTTTTTAGTTTGAAAGATCTTTACAGAGAGATATGCTGTCAATGTGATCACTGATTGATTGTACGCCGGATTTTCATGGCAGGTTTTCAGCGTGGAGTGCACACCGCATAGAATGGTGGAGACATATCAGTATTTGTTGGTAAGCCTTGAGTAACATGGGATAAGTCAAAGAGTAACACAGGAGTCTCAGATTTATTTTTCTTTTTGTTACCTTGACAACATGTTAAAAGACAAGCGGTTGGCAATTTCACAGATGGCTTTTCGGGCCCGAAAAGTTTTCGGGACTTTCGAGAAACGGGCTCAAAGGCGTGAAAAGGGACGGGATCGGGGATTACAGTTCTGGGATCTGGAATCACAACGCGTGGGATCGGGATCAGCAGTATTTTTCACGGAATCAGGGATCAGGGTAAAATTTTGGGTAAAAATATGGGATCAGTTACGAAGAAATATACCTCGTTACGACCCTGTAATATAGATGTTACCGGTAAAATCCGTTCTCAGGTTAAATCGGTGTTTAACCGAGGTTAATTTTTGCTGATCCTCGTTTTACCTAGGTTGATTACGCACTCAGATGAATTGAAGAAACGTTTTTTAGAGTCTATAATTAAGCGTATAGAAAAATTAGGGTCAGGATAGGATTAGTTTCGAGTGGTCCGGGTTCGGATCCTGGCTGGGGACATTGTGTTGTGTTCTTGGGGCAAGACACTTTACTCTCACGGTGCCTCTCTCCACCTAGGTGTATAAATGGGTACCGGTGAAATGCTGGGGGTAACCCTGCGATGGACTAGCATCCCATCCAGGGAGGAGTAGAAATACTCCTAGTCGCTTCATGCTAATGAAACCGGAGATAAGTGCCGGCCTGATGGGCCTTCTGGCTCGTAAGCAGAGACTTAACTATTCTTTTTACTTGCAGCTTAACAAAAGCATTCCTGTCAAAGGAATTAAGTTTCAAGTCAGTACAGCCTCATGGAAGATGTCGCGACCCCCTAGCAGTCGCCGAATGGTAACAAGCAACTGCTATTTTAATGTTATAATATTTTTGTTCTTTGAAAAATTGTAAGCGTGATAATTAAAATTCAATTGGTGACTTTTGATAATATTAATAGGGAGCCTAATTAAGCACGCGAAGTTTTTAGACGTTGGCGGCAAACAGCAGAGAACTTTTCGCATCCCAGGACAATAGTGTCTCCCTAGATTTTCAAAGTAATCACCTCAAATGGAGAAAAGAGAACTTAGCGATATAAATATGGTTGTGAGAAGAAAGGTTCAAAGTGAAAACAGTTCACTTCCTTTTTGTCGTCCGCGTCTCAAAAACGTCTAGTGTTTAAGCTCCCTGATATCAGCTGGTGAACGCTTTTAAGCCCTGGCCAGCCCTGGATTCAACCCTCCAACTTTGCTCTATCCAACATTGTTCAACAATTTGGCCGCCCACGTTGGAAGATGTTCGTTCAACATTTTTTGTTCGATCAAGTGTTGGATAGAATTTGCTTGTGATCAAACAATACACCCAACCATTTTGCTCGACGGAACAATGTTGCAGTGTTTTGCCGCTTTTCCAACAAAGTTGTGTCCTAAATCGAGTCACGTCCACGCTGCTAGCCAATCACGAATCGCTATCTAATTTTCAAGCCTAGTTGTAATTTGCAACAAAGATAG
>NC_090886.1:55209249-55226749 GCF_036669925.1 Montipora capricornis
TTGGCGACGACTGGTCAAGTAGCTAGTGAACCACTCGTAAAGTGGACCTACGATTCCCAAGTTTTAAGGTTGCTACTGGAAATTATTGCACGGAAGGCTTTCGTAAATTAATTTCAATAGATCGTAATAGCAAAGTTGTAAAATTTTAACCGAAATTCCGAACTATAATTTTATTTCATCCTCCCAAATCTCTCTCAGGATGGACTTTCTACCAGAGTCAGGAAAACTGACGAAGAAGAAAGCAGAGTATGTAAGTACCAAAGGAAAAGCGTCTTGTGTTCGGTCAATATGCGGGACAATCATCCGTGAACGCGCCTTAACCCAGTTGTCAGCACTCGCCATGTTTTTCGTTGTTCCCTTATGCCAATGTCAAACCCTTGTTGAAGACAGGTTTCACAAAGCGAGACCGCCATCGACAAGATAAAACTGTATTGAAAGAGAGGGGATATTTCATGCCCAGTGAATGAAATGAACAAATTTATTTTTCGAGTTTTGAATTCCCAACCGACATCCACTTGTCTGTTTTCCGAGACACGAGTGATGAGTTGAGGTTGGGGAAAAGAAATCCGCGTGCACTGTAATTACTTGCATGTCTGGACATATCCTTATCATTCAGACAGCCACAATTCAAAGCGAAACAAAGTGATGAGTAGAGTTAAAAGCGTTGTGTATTTCTATCACTGTATCTCGTAGTCAATTCTAGTTCACAGAGTGCTTGCAATTTTTGGTTTGGGCAAAGGTTGAACAATTATCTCAATCAGCGAAGGGCTTTGACTTGGGTGACCGTGAAGTTAACGTGCAACTAAAAGAGTACCGTTGAGGAATGAGGTCTGCAAACAATTTGATAGATTATTGACGACCCCAGGAGCTCATCAAGTGGAGCCATTATCTCCCACACTTGGCCCAGGATAATTTCGTCCCCAGAGTCCGCTTTTCTTTTGGTCAGCACCAAGAACACGGACTCTGGCCACTTCCAAGGCAAGAAGTCTGCAATTCACGGACTTCCGGCTCGTCTATGCACGCTCAGAAATTGGAAGCAACAGTGGTTGTCAACGGTTACAAAAATGGACCTTCACTACGACTGCGCATAAATTGGAAGTGGCCAGAGTCCGTGTTCTTGGTGCTGACCAAAAGAAAAGCGGACTCTGGGGACGAGACTGCGCCAAGTATCAACCCTTTCCCAAGTAGATCTATTTATAGAACGCCTCCCTTGGGAGATTCAGCTCGTCCACTGTTGTAAAAGCCAATCAAAACAGAACTATCTCAGCGTCAAGGAAAATACGATACTTTTCGCGGGAAAAAAGTGGTCCTAAAAATAAATTTACTCCGGAAAGGGTTGGCTCATATCTTAATCTTCATTTCCCATCTGTTAGGCTGTACTGTTGTTACATTATATTGTGTTGTTTGAACAATGAGAGCTAGCCTACATCTGTTAATCTTTGACTGAATCATTTGATTTTACTCCATTTTTCATGTATCAGCTCTGTTTTTGCAAGGACAGCTGGACTATTCGCATTTTGACTCGACCGTTTAGTACCATTTCATGTCCCGTTTTTCGTCATTCGTCGCTATTACTTTTTCGCTTTGGCTAGATCGTTTACGTTTATCCTATACTATTCCAGCAAAGATGGCTTAACTGTTCGAACTTTAAGCTGTATCATTTGTAGTCTCTGTACTACATTGCAACCAATGGCTCATCCTCGGTGTAAAAACCTGTGAAACTCACAGATGACGTAACACAAAGGAAAACAAAAGAGCAAAAAGACATCAAACAATAACTTAACCCTACCACGAGCTAACAAAACAAAGAAAACGTTTCACAGGTTCTTACACCAAGGTAAACCCCAACCAATTTCATTCCGCCAGATCTATTTCAAGTTCTTATATATTTGGTATTAGTATAATTACATAGGTGATTATGAAATTCTCTACGCTGATTGGTTGCACTTGAGGTCATTATTACACGATAATCACCTAAGCGGTTTTTTTTTTCAAAATGGCCGTAAGCCGTTTTGTCGAGGTGACTTACAAAGAAAGTAAGTGTTTTAAAGAAAATACAGATTTTTCAAATAATCGCCGATGTAATTATACTAAAACAATCATTCACTTCCCCTTCGGCGAATAATTGTTAAACATGATAAGGGCGGCTCATATTAATGGCGTAGCTCCCACGAGTCTCTCATCGCTTGCTCTTGCATCGCAGAGCAACCAGTAATCGGACTGCGGAATGCCTGATACTCAGGCTATCACCGGAGCACTCGAATTTTTTTCGAGTATCACTGAGTCAACGTCGAATTAACTGGCTGCGCATCGTGAGTCCACAACATTTTGACCACTGTGATGACAAGTATCGTTGTCGAAAAGAGTACAGACAACGCTGAACCACTTTCGATTTGTTTTTTACCACAATATTCAACGCCAAAGAAAGTGTTTATTTCAGAGCGTGAGCAAAATCATGACACAAAGAAAGAGCAAGCGTTGTCTATAACTTTACCAAAATGAGCGTTCTGGTTGGCTATTACATTGTTGGCTATATACATGGTGCCTAAATAACCGCTTAACACCACACCCGGTCAAGTGTGAGACGTTTTTAGTATCTAGATCTAGTTTGTCGGGCCTATTGCACCAGTCCGGATCGGCGATTCTTTCGTTAATCAAGTTAACAAATCCCGCTTACTTGGCACTGTGGTGGACAATAAGCTGAGCTGGACACCTCACTTGATGGATCTAAAGAAGCGCTTTGCCATAAAGTTAGCCTTGCTAAAGAGGTGCAAATTCTTACCTAAGAATGTTTTAGAAGCATTTTATCTTACTGTAATTCTACCGACTGTCACCTATGGGTTACCTTTGTGGGGATGCTGCAGTAATAAGGAACTGTTTAATTCAGTAGAAAAGCTACACAGTACAGCTGCGAAGATAATTTTTAATTTAGGATCAGACACCCCGCATACAGAGGCCTTAAAGATAGCGAATTGGCATCCACTCTGCTACAAATACAAGATTGCATTAGTAAAACTGATACACAAGGCTCACTGGGAAAATCTGCCTTTGCCATTATGTGACAATATAATCTGTAGACGAACATCGAAATATCCGTCTAGGACACCTGACTCTGTCTGTGTACCTCGCTTCAACTCAAGATTTGTCCATTTTTCGATTCGATATAGAGGTGCGGCTCTATGGAATAACACCTTGGCCAACGATCATTCAATTGTAAACGCGAGATGTAAAACTTTTTAAACCAAGTTGAAAGATAATGCAAGTTTCTTAAATTTTAATTTTTATGCTACGTCAATTTCTACTACAGATTTTAGTGACCATGATTATGTATACTTTTAATCGACATGTATCTTACATATACAATCGTAATTGCCATTTAGTTTTAGCTCTCTTATACCATAGGGATTTTTAGTTTAGGCGTATAATAGTATGTAATTTAAGGGAATCTTATCTTATTTGTAAACACACGACCCCATAAGCTTACAGCTTTAAACATTATCGTGTTTAAATAAAGGTATATCTATCTATCTATCTATATCTATGACAAATTGACGCGAGCATGACTCGAGCAGCGTTGTCTAGACTCTCATCGACAACGGCAAATTAGCCAATCAGATTGCGAGAGTACAAGCAATTGTGGTAAAAAAATACATCTCCTCAAGATCAAACTGTAATTTCATTTTCAGATCTGTCCGCGTGGTGAAAGAATCACAAGTGTGACTGTGATGTTAGGCTGTTTTGGATACCAAGGTTATCTCATCTTCACTGACCTGGCTTTGAGACCTATTTATGGTAACTACTCTAGCAGAAAGAGAGGTTCTCTGTACACTTTCTCAGTCTTTTCAGTTCTTGTTGCTGTATTTGTAAGATACTGATTTGTCTCCTTGTGATGCAGATTCAAAACATATTGAGAACTGGGGAATAATTAAGACAGAAGATTTATTAGTACAGTGCCAGGCACCAAGCAGACGGCCACGCCCAAGGTCTGGAGACATTCTCACTGAAATCCTGTTTTCCTCTTCATCCCCTGCAGTGAGTAGGAGAAGTACCTCAGGGTCTTGATAAGATAACTTTAATTCGTCGTGTTCGAGGACTGTACTATAAATTACACCTTACGCTTTATCTGTAAAGACGGGGTGCAGTACGAGATTAATGAGACGCCGATTCTATTTCATGGAAATTGAAACAAAGACAACAGCGCACCTTGAAACCGAGCGGGCCGTTCAACAGAATATGGCCCGTTGTGCATCGACAATTTTAAAGTTACCCAAAAACCTTTCCTGACACTATCAGTCATATTTTCACCAAACCTAATGATCCTGAGCCGATTCTGTTCTATGGATGTCCCCTCGCAGCACTTCACTTGCTATCAGTAACTCCTAGTTTGTCACACATATAAAAGAAGTTATTTTTTTTCTTTTTAAAAATGAAAACTCCGCTTTGTCGGAACATGCTTGCCAAGCCAACCATACAGAAAGTAGCCAATCGTTTGTCCGGATGTGCCCCTTAATTAGATGCACGCGGGGTTCAATAAGCGTCACGAAGTGTCCCCTTGCTTTTCTACTTCAACATCAATCGTGCGTTTCTCGGAATACAGACAATTATTAAATTTTCAACCTCGGATAATGCAATTCTAGCTTTCTCATTGGTTCACTGCATCTCGGTTACCAACCATTGTACCTGCGTTTGACCTTATATGGAAATGAATGCGCCAAATGTCGCTCAGCATAAAATTTTTGGCGCCCGGAAGTCATATCGCTTTCTTGTCGTTTCTTAAACTTAAATAAAATTCAGCAAAACCGAAGGTTGAGAATTTATTAAAACAATTATTCCATTCGCCCTTCTTGGGTACGAGATTGGTAATAGCCAACGAGGCGCGTAGCGCCTTATAAACAGCTGCATTTACCATAAGGTAAAAATAACGCTAACCTGTACCCTTACTTTATTGTTGGAAATAGGCAGCAAAGGCTTGGACTAATCCTGTTTCGGGACTCCCTCTTACTCCGCTTTGAACAGGACCAAGGCTTAGAGTTTGAGGGACGCTTCGTGTTAGATGTCAAAATTGGGCCTGCACCTAATTACTAGGTGCATTTCTGGAAATAAGGGCGGCCAATCGAAGCGAGTTTAGAACCTGAGAAATATAACACAAATTGACCAAATTGACCTTGGAGTGGTTTTCAATTGAGTGTCGAAAGTAATTAGCGAATTGCTTTGGTTTTGCATTCTTTACTTCACTCAGTGATTGGTTCAAAGTTCTTGCGCCATTTTTTCAACCAATCAGAAGTGAAACCAAAATCAATCGTGGCTTTCGCGTGCACATTTTCCCGCGCTTTGTGTCGGCTACGTGTAATTGCTCCGAGTTTTGATTGGTTTACTGGATTGTTTTCGTCCTTTTTGATTGGCCAAAGTGATAACTTTGGTTTTGGTTTTACGACACTCAATTGAAACTCGCTCTATTATTATTGAATTAATGACTGCGCTAGAAATAGAGCGAGTTTCAATCGAGTGTCGTAAAACCAATATCAAAATAATTACTTTGACCAATCAAAAAGGACGGAGACAATACAGTAAACTAATCAAAATTCGAAGTAATAACACGTACCCGACACAAAGCGCGGGAAAATGTGCACGCTCGAGCCACCATTGGTTTTGGTTTCGCTTGTGATTGGTTGAAAAAGTGGCGCGAGAACTTTGAACCAATCACTGAGTAACGTCATCATAAACCAAAGCAATTTTATAATTTCTTTCTACACTAAATTAAAATCCGCTGTAACTTCTTATTTGGCAATATGAATTAAAATCTCATGGGTAACTGATATGAACGGACTATTTTTTCTGGTTCTTCGTAGGATTTTGAATCAATCACTTTGGTGACTCAACTAACTTCCAATAGAATAAAGATGTTGAAAAGGATTTTAAGAGTTTGGAACGGTGAGTCTATTACACTGGATAACGCAAAAAAGAGGTGAGGTAAATATAGGTTACGTGTTCTGTTCTGAAATTGTCACTAGTCAGTATAACGAGACAGACACAAAATCACCAAGAGGGGATTAGAATCATGCATAAGTATTTTGTGCAAAAAACTTATTTTTCATGTGAAATCATTTTCTCCAGTTGCTGATTTATGTTGATTTATGCCTTCATTTCAGGTCCTTTGTCTCTTGTAGTATACGTTTTTGTGGAAGACTACGATAATATCGACTTGAAAAGGCAAGACGACAGTTTGTTATATCCATCTGGTCTGGCTAGAAGGCCTCTTCCATTGAGCGCCACGTGCGCGACCCTTTTTTTCCGTCAGCATCTGTTCAACTTGTTAAGTTTCGAGTGTAGCACCAGGTAGCATCTATAGTTAGTTAAAGTAACTGTCCTCGAATCCGAAACGCTCTTGATTTGCTATCTTGATAAAGAATTAAGGAGATACATTTCTAAGATGTCTATGTTTTTAGGAAGCAGATTCAGCTGGGATTACCCCCACACATATTCACAAAGTTTTCTACGCTGTCTGTTATCGTAATATATGGAAATGAGGTAAGTGACATGGGCTGAATGTGCCTCGTACATAATTAGCTTGGCCAAGAGAATATGAGACTTGGACTTGTGACTTCTTACCAAGTGTTCTTCTGCATGGTAACGTACTTTTGTGTTTCGAAGCAAATTCTTTGCACGTTGATCTTTGCATGCTCCTTTCTATCAGAATACCAAAGAGCTGGACGTCAATGTTTTAAGATAATGACTTCTGCAGTCGCTTTTACTCGGCTTCTCTTTATACATGTACATCTTTCAAGTTGATCATTCTATTTTATTTTTCACAGATAGGTCCGCAATACCCAATTAACCGCCTTCGGAACATCGCTATCAGGTGTGTTTTTGCAACCATAAATAAAGACATGTAAACTCCGTGTTTGCAATTCATTCTGTTACCTTCTTTTCTGTCTCTCAGAAATGCTAAAACTCAATTTACATTCTTGGTGGATGTAGATTTTGTTCCTTCACCCAACCTGGATATCATTGCAAGGTGAGACGTTGTTGTCAAGAGTCGAAATTATGCAATTGCGATCACTACACTTACTGACTGGCTTAAGATCTCCTAGCCTGCGAACTCAGACGTATTTTCTGCGGTCGTTTCTCTCCCCCGAAGCTATTTTTCGAGGGTGAGAAACGACCGCCGGAAATTTAGTTTTATCAACGGAGTTGATAACGTAAATTGGCCACCGTACAGAGATTCTAAAAGCTGACGTTTCGAGCGTTAGCCCTTCGTCAGAGCGAATCGAGGAATTATGGGTTACGTGTAGTTTTTATAGTCGAGTAGGAGCTACGCTATTGGTGGTAACATGGCAACGTGAAAAATAGGAATTAAGCGTTCGTTAAGGGTGCCGATTTGGAAAATGAATTTTTGTTCTAGATTCTTGCGGCTTTCCGTGGAACCTAGATGTAAGGAAAGGCCGCAGATAGCCATGTGTTTTTTGAAGTGGTTAGGGAGATTAAAATGACGAGCGACTGGCTTAGAAATAGCTGCATTTAGTGTCAATACGCGCACTTTTACCCCAAAACACTTTAGTTATCTGACTAACTGATTCCTCTGGATTCTTCTTACTTTCAGGAATCATATTCTTTATTACAATGGAACAATAAACAGTAAACACGACAAGATATCCTTTGTTGTGCCAGCATTCGATGGTGCACGACAATTGGTTTGTCCACACTGATGTAATTTTTCCAAGTACTTAGCTGATCTCTCATGAACCGAAGTGCGTCTTTACAATTATACACAATATTTAACCTAATATTTACGCGTCCATTTCCGAACAAAATAACACAATAATGTCATTTAATAATGTTGAATCTCGAGTAGGTCGCGACTTTATTTTCGAATAGGATCTAGGCTTTTTTGATAAACAATTTGTTATTAAAATGTGTCATTCTTTTGACTTTATTTTAGTTTATCAATGATCTTCCAGAAACTAAGGATGATTTAGTAAGAATGGTAAAAACCAAGAAGACTCTGTCGCCATTTAGTATCCTTTCTATCACTTTGCTAACGCATTTCAATGCCCTGTTGTGTAAGGTCATGTCTACCTTTTCTTCTTGATGTGTTTGGCCATTGGCCATTTTGATGTACTCATGTGACACAACAGCTATGTGACATCACCGATGCATTCCTTAAATAGTCCATTTTCTTTGTTAACACAACCCCGCATAAAAAATAAGTTTTCCAATTTTCGATTCACCTCCTTGACGTGCCATAGGACAAATAGAATCGCCACTATCGCACAGCTCTACCAACTACAGCAAATGGTACCACACCAGTGAGCCCTATGACGTCACCACTTACCAGGATAAATACGAGCCTTACGTGATTCTAAGGTGTGATTATAAATAACCCATTTATTTTGTCAATTTGTTATTACAAAATCACTTTTTGAAAGAAAAAGAAGAAACGTCGTTCCCTCCATGGCAAGTTTACTTTAGGAAACAACAAACGAACTTTCAACGAAATTTATCTCCGATTTTTAAGAATGTGATTGGATGATGATAACAGTGACAATATTCATTGATATCAAAGCATCGCCGCAATATTGATGACAATTATCAGCACCAACATGGAAAGGAAAGGAACTTTATTTTACTGTCTAGTCGTTCTAGCGCTGGAGCGCTAATTCGGGACACAGTAAACTGAAATTAACAATTAACACAAATCAAGTCAAATGTTGGTTTTTGAGGAGAGGGGAAACCGGAGTATCCGGAGAAAACCTCTCGGCGCAGAATAGAGAACAAACTTAACCCACATATGACGTCGAGTCCCGGAATCGAACCCGGGCCACATTGGTGGGAGGCGAGTGCTCTCACCACCGTATCCTTGCACCCCGACCTTAGTGACCTTAGTCGGGTCGCACACTTGAAGCCCCCACATCTTTCGTCAGGGAACCAATAAATGGTATCGGATGTCATCTTCGTTCCCTACGTTCGTGGGGGTTTCCCAGAGCACAAGCTCCGCTGCAGCTAAAACAGAAAACAGTGACCAGTCAGACCAAGTCTTCGCCAGGCAAGTTTGTTCGAATAGTACCTCACAGAACTTCATTCAGTACAAATCAGTGCCAACTCATTCTAATAATGATGATAAAGGAGATGATGATAATTCTAATCAGAGAACGTTTAGAAATACATTTGATAATAAAAATTAACGGTAAAACTACGACGTTTCGAAGTCTCCATGACCTCATTATCAAGTAAAATGTAAAATGTTAAAATTGATGTAAAATTGTAGCTCAGAGATTATATACAAATAAAATGTGATAAACTTCATTGGAATAATGAGCGTTCATTGTTATTGGTGTTTAACGTGTCAGTTCGTGCAGTATATGTTTAAATAAATACTTTTGCACGTATTGAGTCAGACTGCGTGTTTAGCTTTGGTTTTCGTTCGCGAATGAATAACATTTCGTGAATTAGGCAGTCCATTTTCCCGCGGCATTTCTTGAGAACAGAAAACATTTCCGCTAGGTTAGTGAACGCTACGCCGTGGGCTTCTTTCAGATGCTTGCCAATGACAGAGGCTTTATGTTCTTCTATGCGTTGATGAAGATGGCGTGTGGTATAACCGATATAATCCGCATCGCACGAATCACATTTGAAAATGTAAACAACGCATTGGTGGTTAATTAAAGCGGGCTTCTCTTCTTGTATCTTGAGCTTTTCCTCGATCTTACGACTCGTGAAAACTGGTTGTAGGTCAGTTCCGATTTTCCGGCCAAGATCTTTCAGCTGATGTCTTACTGTGTCGGCCGATTTTTGGTCTTTAAATGGCAAAGTTATTCTGACAGGTTTTGGTGTAGCCGCGTCAGCTTCAGTTGGGATTTCATGACGGCTTTGGATCGTAAACCTCGTGTACCCGGCGATAGCTGAGTTGATGAGTTTCACTGGGTAATTAAGCTTGGTAAACATCCGCTTGAGATGTTGGCATTCCTTCGTAAAAGATTCTTTCGTTGATGACAGGCGGTAAGCTCGGTTCAGCATTGTATTCAGCAGAGATCTTTTGTAACGCTGATCGACATGGCTCTGGTAATGTAAGAGCAGTCCTGTATCAGTTGGTTTACGATATACGCTTGTTGTCAGGTGACAACCGCTTTTCTCGATCATGATACCGAGGAATGGAAGCTTGTTGTTTTCAGCAATTTCCATTGTGAACTGTATAGCAGGATGGCATTCGTTCAATGTTGAAAGGAAGGCTGTTGCGGCTTGAATATTCGGCATCGTGGCTAATGTGTCGTCGACGTACCTTTTATAGAAACTTGGTAACTTGTTGTTGCGATCCAGTAGTTCTTCAATGGAGCACAGGAAAACGTTTGCCATAAGGGGTCCCAGGGGCGAGCCCATGGCCACACCGTCCACCTGCTCATAAAGTTGACCGTCGAACTGAAATAGCTGATCTTTGGTTGCTATTCTTAAACACGTTAAACACCAATAACAATGAACGCTCATTATTCCAATGAAGTTTATCACATTTTATTTGTATATAATCTCTGAGCTACAATTTTACATCAGTTTTAACATTTTACATTTTACTTGATAATGAGGTCATGGAGACTTCGAAACGTCGAAGTTTTACCGTTAATTTTTATTATCAGATGATAATTCAAGGTTAAAAAAACCCATAGTGCTGAAAGAACCTGAGGATGATTAGACGAAGCTCAAGAAGCTCTGCCTTTACGACTATCCGAGACAAAGTTTTAATATATTTATTTTCAATAACTTTATAAGAAGATTAAATTGATTCGCTTATTGCAGACGGACTCCTCACTTGCCTTTGTATGACGAGAGGTTTACTGGTTATGGAATGAACAAGATTTCTTATGTTATAGAACTCGCACTACTAAGGTAACTACAAAACGATAGAGATTTCGAGAGATTGTTCTTGTAAAATCATTCATTTGCGAGCACAATAAATCGCGTTTTTCAATGACTCTTAAGAGATAAGCAACGATAAATCTCTAAACCATAATGCACAGTAATATCCTCTATTTATTATATGACTAGCTCCGTGGGCGGGCAAGATGAACCAAATCGCGCGCTCTGATTGGCTACCCGAGCGGGCAAGATGGAGCGATACTGCCCGCTCGGGATTTCTCGCTTGGTCCCGCAAGATCAAAGATCATTTTTTGGTGTTTTAAGTCATATAATAAATCCTTTATTGACCAAGATTGTTCGGTCAAGATGACTGGATATTGGCCTCGTTCTTTTTTTGCGTGTTTAGGGACCTCGACTTCGTCTCGGTCCATAAACACGCAAAAAAAGAACTTGGCCAATATCCAGTCATCTTGACCTCACGCTTGGTCAATAACCCATACATATGCTAACCGAGCGCGAGGTCCGTACAAAAACAAAACGACAAACGGCCAATATTCCCCAGTAGGGTCCCGAGAAAGTAAGGATAGTAAGTTGTTTATTAGTTTATTATATGGCATTGTTTGTTCGCTTCCATCAGCGAACTTTCAAAAGGTAACCTTTTACCTTTAATACTAAATTCCGCTTGCTATAATTGTACTGTTGTGATAAAAAAAATTAAATTCCGCTTTTTTTTAAAACGTTTTGTGTTTTGTTTAACTTGAATTTCCCGGGAGACAGAAATAATACGGAAACGGACCGTTTCCATGGTAATGGTCCGTACTGTAAAATCCCGACTGAAAACCAGCCAATCAGACTGTTCCCTTTAGCCTGTCATGCTTGAGACCTTTTTGCAGATACGGTGGCCACTTTGATTTCTATTGTTTCAAATAGCTATTATGGGATGCCCAGAGGGCAAATACATATTAATTTTTGCCTCTGAGTATCCCATAATGTCTTTCGAAACAATAGAAATCAAAATGGCCGCCGTATCTGTAAAGAGGTCTCACAACCTGCACAACAATTGCATTTTTTAGGTACAAATTCATCGTTTTACCTGATGTTTGGATTATTCATCATTATCACAGACTCTCGCCTCTTTCATTCGCTCAGATGACGGTGAGTCTTGTCAATTGTCTATTCTTGTCTTGCTCTGAAATTTGCTTACACAGAGACTGGGGTGAAGTGCTAAGAGAAGAGGATAAATGTGAAGGCGTAGACAACAAATTGAGCCCAAGGCGATATCTTTCCAGCTCTCAACGACTTACTTTCATTTTTCGAAACTAAATTTTGAACAGACTTCAATCAAATGTTCTCATGACGAATTTGACTACCGCCAAGTGAAAGGACTATTGTTATGGAAACATTTGATTGACGTCCACCCAAAATTTAGTTTCGAAATATGAAAAAAGTGGTTCAGTGAGGGGTGCGCGTGGCTGATAACCGCTGTAACTAGAGTATGCCTTATGGGGTCAGTACCGCTACCATTATTTTCTGATTTTGACGCTGGGCAAATGCAATTAACAGGAAGAGGAAATTCTACCCTTGAACTCGAGGGCATTTATTTGCTGGTTATATATGTGGTGATTTTCTTACCATTTACAAGCGGTTTTGTATTTTACTCTCGCCATTATTAAATACTTGCACTATCCCATAACACAATTGCCCTCTTTCCCCCCCCCCCCCCATCCCAAATTTTTTTTTTATTTTTTACCATAATCATTGTTTGCAATTTCTCCTGGGACGTGAAGATGTCCCAACAATGCCTATGCAAAATTTTTCGGGGAGGGGGGGGGGGGGATGATACACACTCAAGTGAACAAGTGAAGAAAAGTTGGGCCCCAGGGATCCCCACGCCGCTAAGTCACCTCATTAATCTGCTGCGATGCTAGCGTGGTAGCCTTGATGGTGTAGTGGCTTAGCATGCCTGGCTAGTATTTAGGGAGACGTGGGTTCGATTCCCGCTCAGGGCAATGACCAATTTTTCGGATGGGTGTGTCGAAAGGTAAAATGCACGGTTTGTGTTTGTGTCTGTAAGGTAGTCTATACCTTTCATTTGCCTCGAAATTTCTCACTGTGATAATTCGAAAATGGTCTATTGGCTTATACTATAGGCCGTATTCTACAGTACAGCCTCCTGTTTGAAATTTTGATGCGACATTTTCTAGCAAGTTTTTCAGGTTGTTTATGTAAAATAAACTTGTGAGACTTTTTGAATCTTGCAAGCAACTATTTCAAAAAGACAATACAATTTATTCGTTTTTCGGATGTTGCCGCTTGGCAGTTGAAGGTTCCCCTCGACATTCCCGCGTGCCTGATTACCGTAGAGATATAATAGATGTCTTATAAACCTCGTTTTATAGTTCCGTACTGAAAGTTACGGAACTCGCTTTTTCCCTTCATGGCCCGCGAGCTTACAGTCCCCAGTTGTTCAAATGATGGATAGCGCTATCCCCAGGCCGCCGGATAAATCACTATCCATTGCCATAAGTCTTGCGCTCTCCAATGGATAGTGATTTATCTAGTGGATAGCATTATCCACCTTTTGAACAACTGGGGACTGACCTCGAATTCGGTTACGCTGGTAAGAGGTATGTGTTTTTTAGGGTAAATTCCCATTCCAAATTCCAGAGTCCCGTTCATTCTAAACTCTGGTTTTCACTCGTTTTGTAAACGGCGAGGACGGCAAATTATTTGATTTCCTCCATTGACTCTGAATTTCAGAATACAGGGCCACTTATTTCTTTGTTATTGAATAACAACAGTGCCTGAACACATGACATTTTTTTTTCAATGGTGACCAGGGAGACAGAAACAACCGCTGCGTTGGAGACCATATTGTGGTGTGCTTTTTCGAAAACCTCCGACTGTTTAGAGGGGTGGTAACCTGAATTCTGTAGTTGCTCCAAACCACACTGCAGATCAAAGGTGTTACTTTCGCCCACTAAAAATGTTCGTGCCATTCTTTTACACTATGCATGAAGGACTATCTAGTTCTCGCGATAGCCCGACGCGATACCCACCCCTGACGGGGAAGGGGGGGTGGGGGGTAGAGGTACACTTGGGCTTTTAGTGCATTAGTGCTATTTAACAATTAGACCCGTAGCCCGCAAGGGCTACGGGTCAATAGCCCATGAGGCGAAGCCAAATTGCAGTAATATTTAAATGGGAATAAAACGAAAGAAAGCGTCACGCTTTTCGCTACTCCAATGGATTTCATACTATTACTAATAGTCCTCTAGTAGCGTAGCCGATCAAATTGCAGGATTTGCATTAGTCCACTAGTTGGGTGATAACTAAGGTCTGTTATTTACTTTCAGTTAAAGGGGACCCTGTGAATTTTCGCATGGTACAAAAAACTTGTTTCATGCATACTGTAAATCTTCTTCTCCTATCCAGGATCCGGACGTCAGATTCAAAAACCGACTTCAGCGTTTCGAGTTTATCAGGGATTTGTATACCAAGTACAGGATTGGCCCGTGCAAGACGCTATTTAGGAGTGGAGGGAGAAAGTTTACTGCTGCACGATAAAATCGCTGCTTGCTCCTCTTTGAACCCAGGCTCTCTCTATTGCTCTCCACTTGAAAGATGGAGGAAGGTTGGGTGCAAGTGAAAAAAGAAAAATTCAACAAAACGCGCTTCATGTAATCTAATAACGGAATGTTTGTACGGAAACCCACAATATTGGATTAAGTCATTTTTTACAGACATCAAAACATCTTTTCACAGGCTCCTCCTTTCTTTTAGATTTAAATACAACAATTTCCCACGTTTTTCCTCGACGTTGTAGTCGTGGCCGAGTGGTTAAGGCGATGGACTAGAAATCCATTGGGGTCTCCCCGCGTAGGTTCGAATCCTGCCGTCTACGCACATTTTTTTCTTTTGCTTAATAAAAGGCTTTATGGAATTCCAGACAAGTTACTCAACAAAATTATTGACTCTTACACGCAGTTGATGGAAAACAAAGCCAGTACCGACTAGGGATGCAGAATCGAATGCGACAAAAAAAGCCACTTCTTCATTCTTACACTGACAACGATGCAAGATTCAATACAGCACTCAGATTTACTTGAGATTCTTGTGGTTAGCGCGCTAGAGGTGTGCTTTATAAGAGTGTTGCATGAGAAAGGAATCAGGTTTAACATTTACCCTCTCATGAACGAGGACTCAGTTTGTCGTGGTTGCCGGACTAGTAATAGGCAGTTATGTACCAGTCAAATTGAAGCTTCAACATTTTCCCCCCGGGCAACCCATGGGAATTTGAATTTTTGGAAAATTTTTGTTCAAATGCCCCCCACTCCGGGCCAAGAAGCTGTTCAAATGTCTCATCATAGGTCTATTTCAGGTGATCAAATGCCCCCACCCGGGAAAATTAACTGATTACTCTTTTAACTATGACTTTTCAGTAGCTGCTATTATGCTTCTGAAGCTGTGTAACTATGTAAACATGGTTTAATAGATAACACCAAGGAGAACCAGGGCCCTACATGGCACGAGGCACAAGGTGGAGAGGTAACAGGTATAAGTATCTCTTTCTGTAGGCCTTTCCTTTTCAACCAATTTGCCACGAATGCAGAATGCATCTAAGTTTGTCTCCGCCATGATTTATCAACCTACATGGAAACGTAACATGAAGTCGAGGCTAGCGATCAAATTCACCACCCCCTATGAGTGGTGATCAAATGCCCCACCCCCAGGAAGACTAAGATGATCAAATTCCCTCCCCCTGGGCAGGAAAAGGAGTCAAATGCCCGGCGTATACCGTGGGGTGGGGGGGAAATGTTGAAGCTTCAATTTGACTGGTAAAGTTATTTTCGTAGATTTATGATATCAGAGTTAGAGTTAAGTATTCAAGATTTTGGAAGGCCAAAATCTTGAGTTTTACTTTACATTTAATTCAGGATTTTGGCTTCCAAAATTGTGAATTCAGGATCTTTGCTTTCCAAAATCTTGAATTCAGGATCTTGGCTTCCAAAATCTTGAATTCAGGATTTTGGAACTCAATTAACTCTAACTCAACAACATAACTCTATGACAATAACTCTAAGAATAGCTGTCCCCAGTTTGGTCTCTGATTATTGTTTCCTTTAGATTTAATTTTACTGGGCAAAAGTGGTATTACTTTGTAAGTCACCTCTTCTGAAAAGGTGTTCTTAAGTGAAAAATTAACATGACAAATAACAACAAAACCCAAAGCAAAACTACAAAAAGACCATGGAGCGATGTGACTTTACAAAAAAACCAAAAAATAAGCAGGTAAAACATAGTCCTGTAGGAGGAAAGGAATCTAAGACTGATCAGTGGCTGAACTTGCTTCTCTGGGGAGTGGGGTGAAGAGCTTGATTGATGTCTTGATGGGGTAGGAAGAGTAGCAGACCTCAATGCTGGTGACAGAAAGGAGGCAACACCTCTAAATGGCCTTGAACTTGCATAAAACGTTTCCAAGGAATTACCAAACTGCAAGAAAAAAAAGGCTATCAGAAATGTTGTTTTGCATATTCATGCTTCTAGAAGCTCTTCTCCTGCTGTAGTATACATTGTGAAAATAGTTTGGAAATGTGCTGAGAGAGCACAGTCCTCCATCAAACCATTCAGTGAACTCAAGGACTATCATTGTTTATAGGAGATATTTATTAAAATTTTAACCCTTTGACTCCTGGGAGTGAGACTTCTGGATTTTACTCTGTTTAACGCCAGACAATTTTACTCGTCAATGGGGTTAAAAGCAATTTTTCTCATTTGTGAGCTAAGGCTTTAATGGCTCTCCACCATTCCTCTCTGTATTGGGATATATCTCAAACATTGTTTGAATGTTATTGGGTTGTCCCGCATTTCCCTTCACCTCAACTTACCTGGGTTCATCTCAAACACTAAGACCCCCAAAACTCGAAAAAAGTAACCCCAAATCCTCAATTTGGCTAACCCTAGGCCTATAGTTGTTTTTTTAGTTACCTCGAGCAAAGTTCAAGTCCTTCGTTAACTACAACTTGTTTCAAAGTGAGAGCTGGGTGATCTGCCATATTTAACTGAGTAACAACGTTCCATGTGTGGCTGGACATCTTCATTGTTCATTTCTCATCATATGTATACTGGTATATTGGCCCTGTGAAACTCTAGGCCTAAAAACCAACTTTAGGCCTAGGGGATAGCAAAATTGAGGGTTTTGGGTTACTTTTTTCGAGTCTTTGGGGTCTAAAGATCTCCCTTTTCGAGACACCCACTTACCTGGTTTCAAAGTCTGGTAGTTTCTTTAGGAAATGTACAAACCACAGTCATTTCTTTCTCCTTATTTGGTTTATCCTTCTAGGGAATTTTAGAATCTATTTACATATATCATAATTGTACTGCATCATAATTATTTTTCTGTTGTTGGTTGCATCATAATTATTTTTCTGTTGGTCTCTCAACAAGGGAGGGCAGAGCTTGTCAACTGGTTGCAACCTTATTGCTTCAAGCAAAAAGCTAAAAAACAATTTGAGCTTTTCAGTACTCATTGGGTAGCATGATTAATATTATATCAACAAAATTGACATCACATTTTACAACTTCACTTCCAACCAATGAAGCAGTAGAATTTCCGAGAAAACTCAAATCTGCTTCACATGACTGTACAGCTGCA
>NC_090886.1:55231749-55239249 GCF_036669925.1 Montipora capricornis
AGCTATTGCTGGTTGGATTTTGTTTGTAAACAGTCTAGTTGATTTCTTGTATATAAATTTAGATGCAGGTCCTGTTACATTGGTGAGACGTAACACAACAGGAACATTTTTGGACAGATAAAAATTTCTATTTCTATCTGAGCAGGTCAGCAAACTGTAAATACAAATGCATGGTTGAATGTTAAAGACTGTAGATTCAGCTAAAAGATACATTTGCTTGAACTCAAGGAAGTGTTCTACACCAACTGGTTAAAACCGGAACTAAAAACACGGTTACAACACAACAACAAACTGTGTTGAAATTTAAATTTTTTAATAGGCCTTTTTAAAAATACCATAATACTTTGTTTTTCCTCCAAAATTTTGCATAAGGATTGTTTTTATTTTGCTTATGCAAAATTTTGGAGGGCAAACAAAGAGTGTTATGGTATTTTTGAAAGTGGCCTGTTGTAATATATTAAAATTATCAATGTAGAGATAACATAACACTAGACTTAAAATCATGATAAAGCACAATACCTTAATGACTCGAAAGAGCAGATGAGCATCTTTGGCTGAATTAAGGTTGAAACGACAGGCACGAGATGCAAACTCCAAAAGTAATGCAGAGTAGAACAACAAGTTCTCAAAGATAAAGAATTTCCTGAATGAGAGAGAAAGGATTTTGACAATTCAGGGTTAGGCCAGTCTTCATCTCAGAACTGAGAACCTCTTTCAGCCTAACAATATCAGCCAAACACAGTTTTTGCATACGCTCTTGCTAATGCAATGCAGCGCGCGCAAGGATTGCAAAAAAAAAAAAAAACATGGCTTCAATACAGCAATATTATTATTATATTTGCTCAACACTTCCGCTATCTGCACTATTTTTCCTCATAATTGAACAAAGTGTTTTGATGGTTTTAGTCTTTTATGAGAAATGTATGTTAGAAAAGGTAACGATGCAAAGAACTCCCCAATTTGTAGATTATTCTTTGTTATCAAAAAAACCCAGCTAAATGCAGCGCATGTACTGTGTAGTGAGTTAAAAAACTGCGGTTGAATGCGGAATAGCTTTCTCTGAAATACGCCTATTTTTAGAGAACCATGCATGTGTTAGAATTTAACAACATTTGGCACCAAAATACTTTAAGAAATAAGTAACTGGAGTATTGAAAAAAATTTGAACTTTAATACAGGAAATTCAAGATATTCCAGTGAACCTTCAACAAGGGATAATTCAAGATCTCTCTGTCAAATTATTACTAAAATAGTGTTAACTTGTGAGCATCGTTACAACTTTGTCGCATGCAAATTATAAAGAAAATCTAACGACCAGATTTTCTGAAATAAACAAAACCGATTTTAAGGCCTGTTTATCTTTATTCATGTTGCCATGGCAACGACATATACATCAGCTTAACTATCAAAAAACTGAAGTTCGTGTTGTTAACTTGCTTGCTACCATTTTTGGCGACCTGGAAAGGATCAAGGGTTTTAGAGAAAAAAGTAAATGAAACATAGGTATCAAAAACTGTGTTTAGCCACCTTAAAGCTCCTTAGTAAACAACTGCATTGCTAAGTGGTGGTACCTGAGACATAATAACACCAGTAGTAGTAATAATAATAATAACAATAACAATAACAATTAATAATAATAATAATAACCATAATAAATAATTATACTAAAATTATTAATGCTACTAATACTACGATTCTCAGTTGAGTATGACACTCGGGAAGTTTGGTGACAAAGTTTCAGCGTTAAAGTTACCATGTTGTCACGGGCAACTTGCTTGTTTCCAAGGGTAACTTTTCAGGGTTTGATGTCATTTAGCTGGTAACGGTCGCCAGTTTGAATTTAACCGTTACCATTTGTAGATTTTGGCGGGCTCATCGCTCATGACGTCAAGGCCCTAAAAGTTACTCTTGGAAACGAAGGAAGTTGCCCTTGACAACATGGTAACTTTAACACTGAAACTTTTCACCAAACTTCGCTAGTGTCATACTCAACTGAGAATCTTAGTAATAATACCAAGATTTAGCAAGGGCTAGACTTGCCAGAAGTCAACCTCACGAGAATCGCAGGAGAAAATGTTTGGTGGGCGAAGTGTGATTTTTCTGACGCGAAGAGGATTTTTTGAAAGTCTAAACAAGGGAAATCAGGAGAACTTGGTAGATTAAAGTTATCCCACTCATAGTGGCAGCCCTTGGGATCATGCCAAGGGACTTGAAAGCAAATTTGGACGAAATTGGAGTGGATGTTGGGATTGACCTCTTACAGAAGTCCGTTCTTCTTGGTATGGCAACAATCTCAAGAAAGGTCCTTGAGAAAGGTCCCAAGGTTACTAGTTGCAACTTGGCTTCCAGGAAAACTCCAGCAAAGCATAGTTGCTGTGAACGTACAATAATAATAATAATAATAACAACAATAATAATAATAATAAGAACAACAACAATAATAATAATAATAATAATAATAATAATAATAATAATAATAATAATAATAATAATAATAATAATGCCTTATTACACAACTTGGCTTGCCATTTCTTCTTATGTAGGGGTGTGCGCTTTGAATCCCACTTCTGACAAGAATTTTTTCATAAGTACTGGGGTAGGACAGGTTGAAGCCTTAGCCTACTATGGGGAGCTGGATGCCCCCGCCCCCACTAGAGTCCAGGGTGGCACCTTTGGCGAGTGCCAGCAACTCCTAGCCACCCCAGTCAGGGCCACAACAAAGAGGCCTGTGACCATGAAGTACTGGGTTGGCGTCTGGCAGGGGATGGCAGGGGATAGTCACGTCTCATGGGTACGGGGGAGGGACTCTTTTTTTGCATGGAGTTTGGAATCAAGAAGTGTGTATTTTGAAAATTCCTGCATGAGGACCGTACGCGTTATCGTGAGAAGGCCTGGAAAAAGCTGTATTGCACTGCTAGGAACATGTACTTCTCTATGAGATGCAATTTAGAGGATTTCGTCGCTTTTAAACATCAAAGTTATTTACAGCCAGAAAAGCAAATGCAAACAAAATATTAGATAAATGTCTGTGCAGAATTTTGTAACTTCTCAATCCTTATTGACTGAATTTAGGGTGGGCCAGACAGGAAAATATTTGGTCCTTGGTCATGGTGCATGGATCTCACTGCCTTGGTCATGGTGCATGGACCTCACTGCGCTTGGTCCGTACGTCATGACCTCACGCCAAATATTTTCTTGTCCGGCTCTACCACTCAGTTAATTAAGTACATAGTCACTCACCACTCCAGACTTGACGTTCCTCTGGGATTTTCAGCTCCACTAGCCAAAGACATACCAACTTTGCAATACCTCCAAGGTTGAACATAGCTCAGCCATGTCTCCAGTACCTAACATGAAACATGATTCTTAACATTAACTTTAAAGGGGCAGTGTCATGGGATGGCATGCACAGTATTTTCACACACACATTTTAACAGACGTTAATTTTTTTGCTATTTCTGTTGAAGGCAAGACTAAATATGGCTTTAAAATAGAAGTAAAATGCATATTTATCAATTATCGATGATCTGGAGTCCAAGAAATAAAATTGAACACAAATATGATGCCCTGTTTGTTTTCTGCATGACAGTTGAATTCAGTGAAGTGTGACAGGGAACACTGTCCGCGGTTCAAGCACTCACAAAAAAAATAATAAATATTTTTTTCTCTGCGATAAACCAGACAGATCAATCAAGATTAACATGCCATTCCAAAGCTGAAAGAGAGTGCATTTATTTCCAAGAGATGACTTTGAAGTCGAAAGACGATAAGCAGCCAAAAATTCAGCCATGTTTTACTAACCCCTTGCGGTTTTATAATTTGTGCAACAAATTAACACAACCAGTGCATCCAGTTCCTCTCATCTAAATGCAGCTTTTTCTTCAAAATATTCAAATAGACATTTTAGAGCGAAGATAGTAAATGTGTTATCAACTAACGACGTTGTGATCTTTGACATTTTAAATAAGCGACTCGCTAGAAATGAAATACGGAGATGGACTTCAATCCTTGGTAATAATGAAACAGTTTGCAATTCGATTACACCATACGTCGAATTTCTCATGAATTCACATCTTAAAACGTTTTCTCTTCATTGTAGATGCTGCATTGGTATTTTGACTGCTCTTCTTTTGCTTTCTTGAGGAGAATGAATCACTATTTGTCCGGGTCCAGCTCAACATGGTAACATACAATCAAAACCCCTTCCAAACAACAAAATCAAAGAAAAAAGGAGCAAAGAATGACAATGAATATATAGTTAATTTGTTTCTGAACACCACAGGATATTTGTTTCACTAAAGCAACCACGGATGGCTTTGATTGTGTAAGATATTCACACCCACACACTCCTTTGAAAAAGTTGGCAAACTTTTTCAAAAATTTTGGCATGCTGTCACGCATGTGCCACCGGTGACACTGCTCCTTTAAAGTGTCCTGAAAATAAAATCAGTTCCTTTTTTCCTTTGGCAAAAGTGCTTCTTATGTGTACACTCCTAGATAAGACCCCTCCCCCCCCCCCCCCCCCCTTCCTAGATGAAAGTTTAGATTTCTAGAATAGTATTGAAGAAACTGATGTTTATTTCATTCAAAATTTCTGGCTCTAGTAGCATTTTAATTTATTCACAAAAGTGGAAGGTTGTGCAAAATCAGCATGATTTAAGTTTGGGTTTAATAATATTATGGTGCAGGGATGGTGCAGTGGTGAGTGCACTCGCCTCCCACCAATGTGACCCAGGTTTGATTCCAGACTCAGTGTCATGTGGGTTGAGTTTGTTGGATCTCTACTCTGCACCGAGAGCTTTTTCTCCAGGTACTCTGGTTTTCTCCTCTCCCCAAAAACCAACATCTGATTTGATTTGATTTGATTTGATTGGCATTAATTTGTTGATTTCAGTTTACAGTGTCCACATTATTTAATTAGTGCTCCAGTGCTAGAAGACTTCACCCTTAAATAAATTGGTTCCTTTATAGAAAAAGAAAGCAAGCCTCAGGGAAGTCTTGATGGTTAAAAAACATCCAACAACAAATCATATTTATTTAAGGAATTTGGAGTTTTCAAACAATGATTACAACAGAAAATGCTTACAATTCTGAAAGAAGGGTCCAAAGGCCAATGTAGAAAGCAGTGGTGAAGAAAATGATACAATTTCTTTTGAAGAAATTGTGGTATTATAGCTCTAAAACATAATTAATGATGGCTGTTAGTGTAAAATTATTTTAAACTCCTTAAATAAAACATTTACCTGACTAAATGCTTAATCCCTTCAGTACAAAGCTACATAAAAATCAATCCAATTCTTTAGGAATTCCATTGCCACTTTCATTGTTCACACTTAAGATGGTCAAATAGGCAACAATGCTATACAACTCACCCAACAAGTCAAATGGGGGACTGAAGAAAAGGAAGAAAGTTCGACTGGAATGACAATAGATTGAATACTTTAGATTTCCTACAGGTACCCTGTCTTAAACCTTTTCAATGGAACACTGACTTTTTGTGTGACATATCTGTAACAACCATGTATTCCTTCTCAAAGAGCTGCAAGTGTATTCTAAACCTACCTCTTAAGCTCATCAGATGGGTGCAGACTGGAAAACTGACTCACATCTGGACCCTTGGCATACACAAAGGAATGAACATGCTTCACTAAAATTCTTACCACTCGAACATGGTCAACTGATGGCATGAAATACTCCTGTAAGTGACAACAATAATATTAAATTTTAACATAGCGACAAAAAAATGGATTTCCAATGAAAAAAATTTGAATTTCAATGGAAAGGTATTGTCAATGAATCACTTAGCAGAATAGCAAAATTACTAAACCAACAAGTGATTCAATTAGTCTACATTCTCATCATTAATGCTGGCAAGTGAATATTTGGGATGGTAAATTTCTGAACAATTTTTGAGTTAATAAGTTTTCAGGTTGCAAACTACACTTATCAAATAAGTTCGAACAGTACCATGCCTCGTCAAACCACCTTGACAGATTCTCACAGGTAACCTAAATGTTATATTATACCTTTCCATGTGAAAGAACATTGCTTGAAATGGAATGCACAGTGTTTTGATTCAACCAAAATTCTATCATAATCTGAAAATCAGACAAAACCAATATACATGTAAAGCATTCATCTCGAGGTCACCTGCTTACCTTTACACAACAATAGGGTTGCAACTTTACCCCTGTACCCACCCCACCAAATGCAGAAAATCTTGTTTCTTATTACTATCTATAAAGCGCTTTTCAATTGAGTATCGTAAAACAAATACCGAAAGTAATTGTACTTCAGCCAATCACAGCAGGTGCAAACAGGGCACTGAACCCATCCAAATTCATAGCAATTCCAAGTAACTTAATTGCTCAAAGGTGCAGGGAAAATCACGCATCCAAATAGTGATTGGTTTCGGTTATCCTTTTCATTGGTTGATAAACTGGCGTGAGATTTTTAAACCATGCAATCACCAAGTGTAGCAATTGCAATAGCGTAATTACTTTCGACAGTCAATTGAAAACTGCTCTATCCAGAAAAGTACATGATTAGACAAGAGATGAACCAGCGGCAACACAATAATTTACTAGTTTGGATGCTCTTACACTGAGCTTTAGGAGCTTATTGGGAGCTACGCTATTAAACTAGGTCCAGGTGATATTACTATTATTACAATGTCCTGCTGTACTGCTAAGACTGAAATAGACCTTTTCACAGTTTCTGACGCCATCTTTCTGAGGGGCAAACGTGGCACAAGGCACAACAACTGAAAACTGGATATTGGAAATCTCCTTATGTCACTTTAAATTTCCTGGGAATTTGCATAATTTTGTTTACAAGGGTTTATATGAAATTTACAAATTTTGTTTATGGTCTTTATAGCTTGATTCTGATCATCATACTTCACAAAAATAATCAATAGAAGTAGTTTTTGAGAAGTATTCTCGCTATCCACAATAGTCAGACCTTCAGGGAATTTTAATGGTTCGAAGTTGGCAAAATTCCCATAAATTCACTGTAATTTAAGCCATGTTTGTCCCCCACCTAATATGGCGTCAGAAACTGTGAAAAGGTCTATTGTTGAAAAATGTGCATTCTTGCTATGGATAATGTTATGAAGCAGGTGACAATAAATTATGTTAAGCTATAAGCGAACGAAATGAAGCAATACTTTCTTTGATGATGACACAGGGAAACTCTGAAAAAGTCTATACGTTCCTTTGTAGGTGTTGATTCAGAACCTTAATTGCCTGATTTCAAGCCGAAGGGGACCAGATATATGAGTCCGTAAATTATGGGATCAGCAACTATTGAGCTACATAGTCAGAAAGAGCACACCGATATTTACAAAATCCCCAAGTTTGGTGTTAATTGGGTTAAGTGTGACTGAGATACAGCTATTTAAGGACGTTCACGCGAAATTTTTTCAACATTGATTTTTTTCTGAAACTTTAACCACTGTAAGATAATGAGTTAGTTATGTCAGAAATGTAAAAAAAATGG
>NC_090886.1:55244249-55270050 GCF_036669925.1 Montipora capricornis
AACAAATTCCCTCAGGCTGACAATTTGAGCACCATTCTTATACACAAATGATTTTCTTGTGATTTGGTTAAAAACGTAGTTGCTAATGACAGTAAAACTACATAAACTCCTACCAGGATGAAGAATTTTTCCTCACTTGACCAACTGTACTTTTACTCTTAATGCTGCTGGAAGAGATGGGCGATCCATCTGAGGGCAAGAAGAAGTTCAGGTAGTCATCCAGTATCACCAAGTAAAGAAAGTCCTGTGTTGAATTCGCATTGGATTCCTGAAGATTCAAGAAGTGGCCGCATGAACAATTTTAAAATCATTTCTACCACCAACGTTGGCATCACCATCATTCCCTTCAATATGTGACACAAACAACACCTAAATCAACTTCCCCTTCCTCCACGGATATATTGATCGTAGCAAAACAAAACGTCACTCTCATATGCATCTCATTAAAAAGAATAGATGCCTTCCAGAATAGTTTTTACCACAATTGCTCGATCTTTAAATTACAAAAAAAGACAATTGCTTGATCTCGCAACCTGATTGGCTAATTTGCCGTTGTCGATAAGAGTCCAGACAATGCTGTATGTGTCATGCTTGCATCAATTTGTTACGCAATGTAATAGCCAATCAGGAACGCTAATTTTGGGAAATCAACCAATCATATTGCGAGAAAGTTATATACAAGTCTTTCTCTTTCTTTTTGTCATGATTTTTGTCACTCACTGAAATAAACAATATTACAGTGGTCAAAATGTTGTGCGCCTCACGAGTCCACAACAAATTTTGACCACTGTGATGATGAATATCGTTGTCGATAAGACTACAGACAATGCTGAACCACTTTCGATTTGTTAATTTTGTTTAGAAACTTTATTGGCAAAATAACCTTCAAAATATGGAATTGAAAAAAAATAATGTTGATTTCTCTTCTCCTCCACTTATGTAAGTAGTTGTTGCTGCAATAAAATGTAGCTGTTTACTGTATTTCTTTTTCTTTTGCATAAGATTGTTTTTATTAATTAATATGTATTTGGGTGGGTTTTAATTTAATCAAAAAACGTAATTAGCTTTTACAATAATACTGCAAACTTCATGCAACACACACACAATACATTTCTAATATATTATTGAGACCTACCCAACTGGTCTGTTGAGCCACAATGTAATAGGCAAAATGAAACATATAGTATTCAAAAGTATCTTGAAGAAGTTAAGCATGTGCACCTTTGGAAAAATAACTTAATGTAACATTGAGTGTATTCTTTTGTGTTTTTATGGGTGACTTGTCCCACAAGTTTATACAAGATGTTGCTTTGTTTCACAAAGAACAGGCAACTCTAATTTTCTAAAAGAATATACTCCATTTCTTATAAATACAGCCTACATTTTCTTCCAATCAAATTTCACAAGAGAGCCATAAATAATACTGAAGTGGAAAAAAGGAGGTGAACCTTACAGTACAGGCCAAGAAAATAAGTTAACCCATTGACCCCTGAGAGTGACACTTAATAGGTTTTTACTGTCTAATGCCAGACGATTTTACTCATCAATGGGAGGGTGTCCAAGGACATTTGAGACGTGAATGGGTTAAGTGAGATATCAATTACATATATAAATAATATATAGACCTTCGAACCAAGCAAAACACAACAACAAACAAACAAACTTTTAAACTTAGAGAACCAGGTCCAATGCTGGGCATGGGTACTATTAATTATAATTTATTAATTTATAGAAATCTTTGATATGGTGGTTTCTAAAGATCACATCCATACCCTGGGAGCTTAACCCATTGACCCTTAAGATCGAGTGACACTAGATTTTACTCTGTCTTAAATGCCAGACAATTTTACTTGTCAATAGGAGGGGGGGGCAATTAACCCATTGAGCCCCAAGAGTGACACTTATAGATTTTACTCTGTCCAACGCCAGGCGATTTTACTCATCAGTGGGGGGCATCCCAGGGCGTTAAAGGGGTGAATGGGTTAATTGAAAACTCATGAACCAAGGGTTAAACAGAGTACTAAATTGAAAAGAAACACAATGCTCAGTCTCACTGCCTTTACCCTTTAAGGCCTGAGGGGAGCCCCATTGACGAGTAAAATCGTCTGGTGTTAAAAAGAGTAAATTCTGTAAGTGGCCACTGGGAGTGAAAGGGTTAAGTGGACAGGGAGGGCCTATAACAAGTAAGCAATAGAGGACTTTTTCCGTGTTTGCATAGCCTCACCTAAACATGAGGGGGAGTTGGGAGAATTTGAGAAAGTTATGCAAACCGGAGACATAGTTGAGAATTATCCCAACTCCCTGAGTGTTTAGATGAGGCTGTGTAAACACGCAAAAGTCCTTTATATTGCATCAATTAATTATTAATTATAATGAACATTTCTCAAAAATAATTTGACAAATTATGAAGGAAAATGCGGGTTTTTATACTTCCTGATTGAGACCGATTTTCTTGATACATGCTCATATTTTCTACCAGCCAATCAAAATACGCTTCTGACAACACAACCAATCAAAATTCGTGTGATGTCAAAGCCATGTTTACATACCTTCATCTAAACACAGCTATTGACCAATGAGAGTGTGCATACATGTACTATCCCAATTATTTTATAATAATAAAATTTACTGATGATTGGCCTATTAATTTGAGGGAAGGAGTTCATTTCAAACTTAATTAAAGTAAAGGAAGGATCTTAATCCAAGAAACAGAAAGAGTGTGGGGGTGTGGTGAGTCTGGTTCTTCAATGAAGAGCATCCATCAAAAGGATACTGAGCAGCACCGCACTGACTGTCTCTCCAGGTCCACGCATAGGTACTTTGTTTTGATACAAAACTGGAACAATGCCCTCTGACAATGAAGTCTGTGTTGGAAACTGATTTTTGAGGGAAAAAATAAAACAAAAAAAAGGACAAGCTGATGATCTAATTTAGTTAAATTGCAAGGACAAATGTCTGCTTAAGGGGGGTGGCACTTAATTACAGAAAGACAATGGTTGCTAAGGAAGGTTTTTAGTTAAGGGCCCTACCAAAAGGTTGCATGGATGGTTCTTTGATGTAAGTTTTTTAATTGGGGTCCTGACATCACTTCAATGTGCAGTCCTCTGCCATGAAAACATGAAAACTCTCAGGAAATGAAAGGGAGAGGAGGTTTTTTCACCAGATGGGAACCGTCCCATCGTTTTTTTGTAAATTGTAGCATGGAATTTTTACTTTGACAAATGATATAAATTTTTGAAAAGTGTATCAAAGGAGGGCCTTATGACATCACAACTCTTTTTTTGCTACAGGTTTTGTGTTAAAATGTTCTATTACTGTTGTGTTAAAAAAAATTGAGAAAAACATAGTTAACTCGCAGCTCACTTTTTATACATTTTCTGTTTTGGTCAGGTGATTTACCAAATATAGTTGTGAGTCAAGCCTGACAAAGAAATGTTAAATAGAACACACTTTGCAAAAAAAAAGGTAACTGTAGACTTTAAAAGGGACTCAAAAAATGATCAAGGGGTCCATAGCAACAGTGTGGTAGTTAAGAGACACCCCATTAAGGATAAAAAAACTAGCTAAAATGTATAGGACTTACTGGAAGACAGCTGATGAAAAACTCATATCTGTGTTGATCCTCTTCCTGAAGCAAGTTTATCAATTTAAAAACAGCACCTTCAGGAGACAGGAATCTTCTTACAGCAGCAAAGTCTCTGCTCTCTCTCAAGAGTGTTCTGAGTCCCCAGTCTGTGCCACCTGAGTAACCAAAAATGCTACTAAGAAGCTGAGGAAAGAACCCATGAAGATTCTGAAAAAAAAAAAGAAATGGTTAAGGAAGAGATTGAAGCACTTTTCCCATGTTTCCATTGTTACACAAACAAAAGAAGCCAGGAAGACTGACAACCAACTGATGTTCTACACTACCCTTAAAGCCTCCACTATGCAGACATTTTTTTGCTTTGTCGACTATCTCCATAAGAGGAAATGTGTCCACTTCTGTTTGAGCTCTACATCAGATAAGACTCTGACAAGTATTATTTTCAAACATCAATCCCAGAGAAATGCATAATTCAATGCAAATAAATGGAGCTGGTCACAAAACAGGTTTGCTTTTGCTGATGGTACCCTTTGACTGACTGCAAAAAAGATATATTTATATAATAACCCAAGTTATTCTTGCATTTTGATTGGTTCTTGGCTATGATCTATTTGAGGACAGACGCATGATTGACGTCACCATCAGCTTTTATGCGAATAAAGTTTAATTCTTTAGTATATATAAAACAAATAGATTCCCTGTTGCCGTCCGTCTGTTCATCACAGATGATGTCAAAATGTGGTAAGAACGAAAAAATGGCACACAAGGAGATAGCCAAGTGTGTCATTGATGTTCTTACTACATTTTGACGTCTTCTGTGATCTATTACTGAACAGATGCACAATAACATGGAATCTATTTGTTTTATATGATAAAGAATTAAACGTTATGCGGATAACAGCTGATGGTACGTACTGGTGACGTCAATCGTGCGTCTGTCCTCTAATAGATCATAGGCAAGAACCAATCAAAATGCGAGGATAATTGTTAAATCACAAGAGAGTTTTGCGCCATCTACGGTTAATGTAGTCTACCTTTATGTGAAACCAAAGGATTTTTGGAGACTTGGAACCATTGACCAGCACACGGCAACACATTGTGACAACTTCGTTTCTCCTATAACTGGCTTTGACTTTTCACACCAGAAGGGATAATTTTAGGTCCCTCTTTCTCCAATTATTTACTGTTTACTTTAATATCTAAGGAGAAGTACACTACTGATCAGAGGATATCAAGAGTTCATAGAAGGACATTTATTTACCTGTGCAGAAAAACTTTCTATCAACTTCTCAATCTCCTCACATCTCTGATGCAGGGGATACTGTAAAGCCTCTCGCGTTTTACTCTAGATGTAAGACAGAAAGAACAGTTCTTTGAAAACGTATAGTAAGCTCTGATGAGCGCGGGAGGAAGGGCCATGGACTGGACTAGGAAGCTTGGCAGTAATTTTAGGACTCTTTGAAAAGGAAAAAAAACAATAAAACATGAAGTTATATTTTGATGAGTGGAGGTCTTTTGTATATATTTGTCAGTCTGGGAAATTTCTTACCGTGAAGTCACCATTCATGGCTTCAACGACTTGGAGGTTTGACCATGTGACCCGGACCAGGCCTCCATTGCGCCCCTCCCAGAAATACCGTCGTTCTCGTCACTGACGGTTTCAACTTTCAAGTTGCCGTCGGGGATTAATTTTCTACGTTTATCTTTGCGAAATAGAGGGAACAATTGAAAAAGACTTAACGAGAATATTCATAAAGAGCCCTGTACTGAATTTAGTATGGCTTTTGTGAGAAAATCTCATTTCCGGCATGTTTTTGGGAGTGCAGCTAAGAAGGACAAGTGCTTCGATGGGTTCACTTGCTCAAAGAATTCCGTTGAGTCCGCCTACTGTGCTGTGAACCCCAAATTTCTTGCTATCATAATAGCTTCCGCTGGTGGTGGGGCTTTTCTTGTCCTACGACACGACGAGGTAAGCTGCTTTTACTCATTAGTGCCTTAAAATTAGCGAGGGAAGTCTTGACTGTGCAAATGTAAGCCTGATCGATATGAAACGGTTTTGTGTCTCGAGTTTAATGGAAATTCCTTATTTTCGGTTTCGGGTTTTAGCAGAAACATATTAAGTATTTCTGCTTTCTGAGCTTGGTTTGTGCCAAGAACCCAGTGGGGGAGGGTGTTACCGTTGTAAGTACTTGTGGCAGTGTTGACAAATCGTGATCTAACGTTTCGTGCTGACGTCTGATCTCGTGCACTACGCGGAAGACAGCATCAGGTTACATTATAATCTTACAGTTTACACCAGATATGGTGCTTGAGTAAGTTGCTAGTCACCAAAATTTGAATCAAACTGTATGCCTTGATTAAAGTTAAATTTTTGTATTGCGTTCACGACTTTTTGTAGTTTGGCCGTCTTGATCCTGAGCATGGTCGTGTGGGCGGACATAAACAAGATGTCCTGGATGTGGCTTGGAATCCTTTTGATGACAACATGATAGCTTCATCCTCTGAGGATACAACTGTGAAAATTTGGCAAATTCCAGATGAAGGTCTTGGCAAGACAATGCTAGAGGAGCCGTTGCTAACTTTGGAGGGCTGTCACCAGCGGAAAACACACCAAATCTTGTGGCACCCAGTTGCAAGTAACATCCTTCTGAGTGCCAGTTATGACCCTTTAATTGTTATTTGGAACTTGGAAACTGGAGAAGCAGTGCAAGAAATTGACTGTCACCCAGACCTGATTTACAGTGTCGATTGGAATACCAATGGTAGTCTTATTGCCACTACTTGCAAAGACAAAAAAATTAGAGTCATAAATGCACACAATGGAAAAGTGTTAAAAGTAAGTGTAATTGTATGACTTTGCCTTTACATTTACCTAGTGTTAACAAAATATGCAGCGTAAAATATTATTATCCATTAGCGACATTTTAGCTGAAATGTTAACTTGGATATCTCAAAATCCTGATCATTGGAGTCAGTATGCAGCTATTACAACAGCTCTCGGGATAGGCTCAGAAAACAATGGACCAAAACAAACAACCAATCTACAATGAACCATAACCCTAAAAACAATAGAGCTGCATTCTAAAGGGATCCAATGAAATTAGAGGTTGTAAAGAGCTGTGTCCTATTTCGATCATTGTGTAAAGTGGATTTACTGTCAAGCTACGTCATGCGTGACCAGTAGTTTTGAAATTTGAACTGAGTATTCAAATCTGCATGCCACTTTTGTACTTTGTTTTGGAGATATGAATTTCCTGTGGATATTTCCTTGATATATTGCAAATAGTTAGTGAAACCTAGTTCAAGAGTTTGATGACTTGTTGTTCAGTTATTGTGCGTTTTTCGTACCAACTTTCGGAAAAATCTTCAAGATTTTGTTCAAATCTCGGAAGCTCCAAATAGGAATTCGGGTGTTCATTTCAGTTTCGTGGATACTGGTAACACGTGATATACATGTAGCTCAACTGTAGAAGCAATAATGCTTTCAGATTCTCATATTTCCTCGTCTGTGCTTTGAAGGAAGAACCTGGTCATGAGGGAGCAAAGCCTCAGAGAGTGGCATTTTGTGGAAATCTTGGTTTGTTATTCACATGTGGTTTCTCAAAGATGAGTGCAAGACAGTATGCAGTGTGGAAAGCAGTTAGTAATAATTTTATCTCTTATCTCTATCAACTAATCTGCAATGAAATGAAATAAATGCATGAGCACACAACGAGGACTGGATCAGATTTAAGTTTTGCAATTTATTCCAGGACAGGCTAAAGCCAGAATAAAAACTACACGTATTTGCAAGGATCATCTTGGACTGTACGTGTAGTTCTCTCTGTTTTGAAGACTTCAAAAAATAATAATTATATCTTGGACTCATAAAGTTATTTTGCATGGCAATCATGTGATCACAGTTAGGCATGACATTGCCTGATACATAGAAATGTACCTTAACTTTGTGCAACAAAGATTCAAAAAAGATTCCAAATTGGGGATCAGATCCAATGCCCATAGAATCTTGTAATAATTTTAGTATTAATGTTTTAAGGTAGGCAGATCTGTGCAATCTATGAGTTTCCTTGAAAAGTTATCCAGAATTTCATGGCATGGTAGTATCTGCCATCTTGATTTTTACCCAAATGCCATATGGTAACTTGTGGATTGAAATGTCTCTTTTGCTAGCAATACTCATATTCTAGAGTTCTTTTCAAGAATAGGTTTCTCTGATCCCTTTTCATGTCTCTTTGTGTTCATTATTAGAGTGGTTTAAGTTTGTAATCAGTTTCAGTGATAATGGTGATCCTGAGTTAACCCTTGCCTGCCTGAGGGTGTTCTTTGCAAAGTTTTATAATGTAACCATGAAATCAGATGATCTTTGGCAAAATTAATGATGTGTAATAATTATTTACCAGACACAGTGTAACTTCGACTCTTATGTTCCAGCAAATCAGCTCTGACGAAGGGCTAATGCTCGAGACGTCAGCTTTTAGAATCTCTTTAGGGTGGCCAATTTACATTATCAACTCTGTTGATAAAACCAATTTTTTGTACACTACTTCCCCAATGATGCAGCACCACAGTTTCTTTAGAAACTACCCCCTTCATAAATTTGCTTTAAGTTGCTTGGAATATTTGTGACCCTCCATATGACTTTGATGCTAAAGGTGATAGCACGCTTACACAACATGGCTTGTGTGTCCTGAAGACACAGATATGCGCATATTAAACAGCCAAAACAAAAGAAGACACTTGTCTTGTTTTCAAAGAGTTCAATCAGCAAATTCCATTGTCTTTCTTATCATGCTTAGTGTGCCAATGACCACACGCTTAGCATGCAGTTGAACACACTTGGTATCAGTAAAGCTATATAATGCCTATTTCAGTTTGACAACTTGACTTACAAGTGCTTTGATGAATTAAAACAATTATTACGACTATCCGTGTAAAAAAAACTCGCGACCTGTGTGTACGGCTCGTGTATCCGTGTAAAAAAATGGCAGAAGTACAAACGATAATTTTGAACCGTTCGAATAACTGGAGCTTTAGAATATCCATGCAAGAAATCGGAAGTAGAACGGACGATAATTTTCAGCCGATCGAATAACTCAACCTTCTTGGAGCCGGTGAAATTTCAAAACTTCAGAAAATGCAACAGGGCTAACACGCGTTTTTTTCACATTCTTTCTGCTTTTGCTGTCGTAACATTTTCGATGATCGATATACTTTTTAAAAGGGACACGAGTTTAACACAAGAACTTTCCCAAACACGGTGGAACGTTAACAGTATTCGGTTCCAACACTGTCGGCACGACTCAACCAAGTCATGCGTGACCATGCGTGACCTGTATCTGCTATGCATGTTGAATGTTTTTCGTAAAATTCCCGTAAGCTTTTAAAAGAAACTAAATACTGTAATCCTCAAATCTTTCTTGTCTGAGATTTGTTATTTGGCCTTTCCCTGCCTATTTTATCGAAGGCGAGAGATTGTTTTATCCTCTGGACATGCCCGAATCTTCTGTTCTGCCGACACGAGCGACAAACAGTGGCAAGGTATACCAAAATCTCGAGATCTCTGCACGCCCGCAGCACTGAAATCTCTTTAGATCATCTGGGATTTTTGTGATTTTTAAGAACTACCGTATTTCGAAGAATATACGTCTAATCAGGCGGCTTGGCTGATTTCGCATCTGGGCTTTTTCAACATGTACGTTCCAATACTTGGCAATGCGGCATTAAATTTTGCTATAATTATCCTATTTACATGTGAAAGAGGAAATGAAGGACTTAAATAAGAACTATCTTTCAGTTTACTGTTGAGATGCATTTCTCATCTTTATCTCCGTACAATTTAAAAGGTTTTTTTTTGCCGGTGCGAATGACATGCAAAGGCGCCCCGCACACTAGCGGATTTTTTGTCGGCAGACGGCAGAAGTTTTCACTTGTTGGCTAGTGCACTGTGCAAGATAGGACAATAATTCTTGAGTTTGTAAACAGTATTTTTTTTGGGTTCTCTTGTCATTTAGTGGTGTATTTCCCAGTATGTCCATTCCTGAGGCTCTTCACTAAGCGTGGTAAATGAGCACACTTAGTGTGCTCTCTTGCTAGTGAGTTGTGTCATTTTGCACACTTGTTTTCAAAGATTATCATGCTTCTTTGTTCGACTGCTCACGCTTTGTTTTTTCTAGCGTGTTCTATGAAACAAAATAATTTGCTAATGAAGTGTGCTCCTGGACACACATTAAGCGTGTTAAAACCAATTTCTATTGTTTTTAAGTGCTATCACCTTTAGCATCAAAGTCATATGGAAGGTCACATTTATAGAGCTCAGGTTACCATTTTTGCTTAACCTATCTCCTAAATAAATTTAAGTTCTTTTCCTATATAGGATACTCTGGAAAACTTAGCCCTTGAAGAGATTGACCAATCAAATGCTGTTCTTTTCATTCATTATGACCCTGACACTAAAATGATTTACTTAGCTGGCAAGGTAAGATGTGTTTATAATATTATTTCCCCTATGTTTTGGTACAGTTGGTGGAACATCAGGCTATTACATGGGAGGTTGTAGGTTTAACTTTCTAGTTATCTGTAATAAGGGAAATAAGCTATGAGGCCCATCTCACAATAGGCTCGATTACCAGCTGCTGTTTTGGGAAATGAGCCAGTACTCACTCCCGAAATCTCAGCTGGACGCGTGAAGTGAGCCATTGTTAGTCTCTGCCAATCAGAAACTCGCTTGCACAAATTGAGTAGGCATGAATTATATTTTTTAGTTCAAATTGTGGATGCAAAGGTATTCTTTGACCTGGCCTGTTTGAGCTTTACAGTGCTTTTAAGGTGGGAAACATCCAAGATTTCGACAACGAAAAGTATTCGAGATGCTGGAGAATGGTATTGTGTCATTTTCTACCGCCTGAGGTCGGAAACGGGTGTCTAGAAAACTAAGACCAAAGACCTAAGACCTAAGACCTAGAAAACTAAGACCTAGAAAACTAAGACCTAGAAAACTATAGAATATGTAAAAATCATTAAATTTCTTATATAAAATAAAATCCCAACCACTTGCCAACAGTGTATTGTTTTTCCGGTGTAATGCAAGAAAAAACATGTCTGGAATGTTTATTGTGTTGCAACCAATCGCAGTTTAAATTCCATAAGGGCAAATTTATTTCTGTGCGGGAATTACCAAATCAATCAGGCACATACAAATATTAATATCAGAGGTATAGAATGGTGAATTCGAGAGTTTGCGAGGGTGCGAGAAATTCGAGACTGAGGCTTTTTTCGTTTCTATCAAATTTGAGCCAGAGACTTTACCTCTAAAAATCTGAGCTTGAGACTCCAATAGCTAGAAAATGTCACGCCGATAATACATGCACTAAAACAGCGTAAAACGTGACGGAAATCTCCAACGGAAGATGAGATTTACCATTCCCCTAATAAATATTGTTTCACAACACATAAGCCGCGGCATGGGATCATTTTGCAAATTACTGGAAGGACGCGTGCATTTCAACTCGGAGGCTCCCGAAATAAAACATGCTTTACGACTTGTAACCAAAAGTAAAAACTAAACTGTTAAGGGAAACATCTGTTTATTAAACATTAGCCTGCAAGCAGGCCCTTTTATTGAAGCGCTTGCGCGATACTAAGCCTATGTGAAACCCAAACAGGGCCCGCTCACAAGCTAATTAAACATCCATCGAAGAATTCTAATTCTCTTGACGTTTTCCAGGTTTGACGCGCGTGTACAAACTGCACAATACTCTTAACGGAATATTTGTTATTTGCTTTCATGAATTTTATTAGCAGTAGGGCAAATGGATCTTTTAAATCCGAAAACCATCATCGTATTACACCGGAAAAACAATACACTATTGGCAAGTGGTTGGGATTTTATTTTATATAAGAAATTTAATGATTTTTATATATTCTATAGTTTTCTAGTTCTTAGGTCTTAGGTCTTAGTTTTCTAGACACCCGATTTTATTTTATATAAGAAATTTAATGATTTTTATATATTCTATAGTTTTCTAGGTCTTAGTTTTCTAGACACCCGGTCGGAAACATCACAAATTTTCCCGTAGGTGCCAAGGGCAAAATATGGCTTTCAAATCCATTGCTGTTGCAATTTCTCCTCAGATTTTGCGAATCTAAGAGCAAGTAAAATTCCTCAAGATCAATTGAAATTACTGCTGAGTTTGTTGGTGGCAGAACAAGGGGGTTGATGACTTCGACGGAGAGCTGAAGTGGCCAAAGATTTTGTTGATGATTCACCTGTTGAATTCAAACTCACAGTGATCATTTAACCACAAACTTAAGCTTGCATCGTTTGGAAACTTTGCACAGACGTTTTAAGCATTGTTATGTAATTACTCTTTCCTTGAAATCAATGTTTTGGGATGTCTAATGCCATTTCCCCACCACTATTAACTTCACAAAATTATATTTTAAGTTTACATCACAGACACAATCTATCGCTCACATGTCCAACCGTTTCTTCTTGGGGAGGATACCTGAACTCGAGTGAGCGGTGGAAATTGAGCCTAGTCTCACAACTTTTCTGTGTTTATTACCTGGTTGAAGCTACACTGTAAGTTAAAGAAATAAGACACTCCTTTCAAAGAATTCTCTATCGCACATGGTTGGGTGGGTAAATGCTCAGGATTGTTGTCTACTACAAGCTACTTTTCAATCAGGGAGTAATGGGAGGGGTTGCATGATTAACCATTTGACACCCAAACTGACCTGAACCAGTCAGGCTTTACTTTGTCTCATGCTGGACGATTTTACTTGTCAGTCCCTGGGAGTCAATGGGTTATAAAAATAAAAAAAAAACAAATAGTAATATGACCTAAGAGAAAAGAAAATTTAGTATTGTATGCAAGGGTGAATTTGATACCAGCAATTTTTGAGTCTCATACATTGGATATGGGACACAATGATTAACTTTAGGTTTGACTTTGGCCTTTTGACTTGGGTTACAATTATTGTATTTTTGTGGTTAACTTTGCCTTGCATGTGAGTGAGAGTTCAGGAATGGCTCTGAGACAGTCTGATTTATTGTCATTTGTTCAACAGGGTGACAGTATCATCAGGTACTATGAGTTAGTTCCAGAACCCCCCTATTGTCACTGGTTAACAAACTACAGTGCCAATGTGCCACAGCGAGGAGTCTGTTTCATGCCAAAACGTGGCTGTGATGTCACTATCAATGAAGTGGCAAAGTGCTTTAAACTTGTTGCCAAAGGATACTGTGAGCCCATCAGTTTCACAGTGCCAAGGAAGGTATGTATGGACAAGTGCATTGTGCAAGTGAATGCAAATAATTTTGACTCTCAGTCAGAAGAACAGTAGCTCCTTTTGTGAGGGTAACAGTTTTTACACAATCTATCATGATAACATTGGCTTTTTGTGGATCTTGGCATTGTTTTTCTGACATGCCTTTATTTCAGTGTGTAATAAAAGTAGAGAAGTGATAATTCATAATTTAAAACCTTACTTCCACTTCTACTTGACATCTCTTTTGGTTGAATTGTGTTTGTTTTTCAGTCTGAACTTTTTCAAGAGGACCTGTTTCCTGACTGCAAAGGAGATGAACCATCTCTTACAGCTAGTGAGTGGTTGGATGGAAAGGATGCTGATCCCAAACTTATGTCACTCCGGCCAGAAGCAGGTGGGGGCACAAAGGCAACACAGAAAGCAAAGAAAGGACTAACAGCACTTGGAAAGAAGGCACCTAAGAAAGCAGCACAGGCTGCTGGTGAAGAAGTAAGTGATGCCTTGAGCTCCTTGTTCATTTGGGGGGTTACTGCCTATGTCTGACCATTGTCATCTTCAGAGAGGATTGAGGTGTGGAATTAGATTTCAGATTGCAGGAAAGCTGCAATATCTAGAGGTCTTAAATTCAGTTGGATGGACATCTAATAAAGGCTTTCTAAGTAAACCAAGTATGCAAGTCCAAACTGGTAAAATTACCTTAATTATGATTTACAGGATTTCAGTGAGGTCATAAAGAAGCTGCAGGCGCAGGTGGAGGCACAGGAGAAAAGAATCAAAGCATTGGAGGAGAAAATGGAGAAGTTATAAGTTTGCATTGCAAATGAGGAATAGATAGCAACAGGTTCCTTTGCAAAATTGAATTGGACCTTTGCTCCTTTAAATTTTAAAAGTTTTAATTGTCTCTAGAAACCTTTATCAGAAAAGCTTGAAACTTGTATTTTTCCATCCTTAATTTGTATTAAAAGAAGAATGAATTATGTTTCCCATCTGTTATTGATTCAGAGGTTTCACAGTGAACTTGTAGAGTTTTTGAGGCTTCAGTTTGTAATGGGTTAGTAATAAAGCCCTTATTTTAACTGCTTGTTTAAGTCTTTTTCACCCTTTGGATAGTGCATTTTTTGACTTTCAAATAAACTTACTTGATATCTGTTCACATCCTTCAGGAGAGTGAGACTTCTGGATTTTACTCTAACTCCAGACGATTTTACTTGTCAGTGGGAACCTCTGAGGGATGATTGACTTAAAAAGAATGGAGGAAATGCAACCCTTTTAATACATTTGTTGCAGAGAAGGAAAATCTCATTGCTGAAAAAGTGAAGGACAAGAGCAGAGGTTGACCCATTACAGCCTCGGACAAAATTGATGAAACACTTTGCAGACAGTAGGATTGGGACCAACGGAACCCATTGACACTTCAAATGCCCTGGGACGCTCGCAGTTGACAAGTAAAATCTGTCTAGTCTCACTATCAGGGATCAATCTACTCTGTTTAATGCCAGACGATATACTCATCAATGGAAGGCAGTTTAGGAGTCAATGGGTTATAAACTGTTATGGAAGTATTTCATTGTTGTTGCTCTGTCCAACACATGTACAGACAATTCCTGACCCAGTGTCCATCCTTTTGCTAGTCTGGAGGTAAACAAGTCAACCTCCTTGTCAGGAGCTCTGGCCTCTTTCTGCTCCCCAAATGTCTGCAGAGTGTCCTTAATAGTGCTGCAAGGGTTATTCATCTTAGCAGTAGATATGAACATGTCACTCCTTTGCTTATCCAGCTCCATTGGCTCCCTATTGAAATTGCTGTCATTACATTCAGGGCTCTTCATGGTGCTGCCTAACTATATCACTGAGCTCAAAGCCTTGTACACCAATTAGAACCTTATGATCTTCAAAAACATTGTTGCTTTTTACACCTTGATTCAATCTTAAGACCTATGATGGCCAGTCCTTTGCGATTGCTGGTTTTTCTGTTTGGAATGCTCTTCTGTTGGAACTTAAATTTTTTGGTTCCCTTTCCTCTTTAAGTCCAAGTTGACGACTTTGCTCTTTAAAGTTTCTTATGATGTAGTTTTATACTTGTAATCAGTTAGTTTTATCCCTGTTTTGAATGTAATTTTTTGTAAAGTGCTTTTGGACTATTGGGATTAGCACTCGATAAATATTCTATCATTATTATTAAAGAACAAGAGGTTGAAAACACCGTAAACACCGTGCCCACATACTACCTTGGCAGTCAGATCCTGTCTTGACCTGATTTTTTTATCATCTACTACATACAACCTAATAATTAGGGACTCGTGGGACTGTTGGCTCACAACTACACATAACCATGACTCCATGAGACCACAATGTTGCTAGCTCTGAAAATAAAAACGTTTCATAAAAAATCAAAGAATGCTTCTATCTTTAACTCCATTGTAAACCTGGGTAACTGTGTTGATCAATGCAATAGGTTGATTAGCTAATTTCACTTCAAAGAGAAACATCTTGGTATGGTGGCTTAAACCTTATCACTATTTAGCAGTACTTTCATGCAAGACAAATGAATTAGTTTTTATAAAAAAAAAGGTGCCTTCATTTGATGGGAAGCCATTGCTACAAAGCAGCAGCTCTGGGTCCAAATCCAATGATCATTTCTTTTGTTTATTGCTATCACAAGTCCATGACCACTGTTCTAAGAAGATAATTATCAATTTTGAGAGATCTTGTTGCCATTTCAGTTATCCACTGGCTGAGCGCAATCACTTTCCATAAGCATGGAAAATGGGTCTGGTGACCTGGGAGGGGAATCTGTCAGTCGCATTCACTGCCACAAACCTACCCCAACCACAAGAATAGACCAAATCGGCTACCTCGATGTTGTATCCAATTCAAATTCTTTGGGAACAAAACGTTTTGTTCCAAGTATTTCCGTATCATTTAAATGCAAATGCAACACACAAAGAACTTTAACCCCAAGAGATTTGAATTGGGTACAAAATTGAGTTAGCCGAATTCGTCTATTCAAGTTTGTACTTTGCTAACAAATAGGTGAAAGAAAAGATGGGGGTTGGGGTGATTTGATTGGTTGAGGAATCCAAGGAAGCTAAGAAAGCTTTGACCGCTGGGAGAATAGATACCAGAGAGCACATTACAGGCGACACTGGAAACGAAGCTTGTTAGCTGAAGAATGTAGCCCGTTTTTTCTTTTTTTCATCTTTCAACACCTTTTTTTAAACGCTTTCAGTTCTGATGAAATGGTATATGAAATGAATCATATATGAACTGCGGATATGAAATCAAGTGAAGCTATGATCTTCGCAGTTATGAGCGCAATTTTTGCAATTGCGTAGAGAAGCCTGAAAAATTCAGGACTTCAACGGGGTTTGAACCCGTGACCTCGCGATTCCGGTGCGACGCTCTAACCAACTGAGCTATGAAGCCACTGACGTTGGGAGCTGGTCATTTGTGGGTTCTAATGGTCCCGTGAGGAATGAATCAGTGATGAAATGGTATATATGAAATGAACTGCGGATATGAAATCAAGTGAAGCTATGATCTTCGCTTCTTAACGCAATTGCAAAAATTGCGCTCATAACTGCGAAGATCATAGCTTCACTTGCTTTCAGTTCTACTAGATAGCTTGTTACTATATTACACAAGTGGTCGGCAAGATTCTGATCAGTAGAATGGAAAAAGGTATCGGTACCAAGCTTAGACCAGAACAGGCAGGGTTCCGTGAGGGGAGAAACACCACCGAACAGATCTTCATACTGCGTTTATTAATAGAGAGATAAAGCATCACGCAAAAGGCAAACGTCAGACTAAAATTTGCTTTTTGCCAAAAGCAGAAGAAACTCGTTTGATATGAGCTCATTTCTTGCCTGTTAGTAGCGGGTATCAAATAACTTTTCAAAAGAGAGAGACGAGTTAGAATGGCATATAATTTTCATGCTTTTATGACAAGCAGCAGCCCACCGTTTCGCGTTTGCCGTTTCACGTAAACGCGATGCTTAATCTCTCTCTGCGAATGGCAAGCGCCCTTGATAGTCAATTTCATCAACTTCGAGAAAGCATTCGACTCACTCCATAGATGGAAAGAACTTAAGTGAGGCCATCGCTACTGTGTGCATGTGATGGATGAAGAACCTTCGCTGATCCACAGCATCAGGAACTTCTTATGCAACACCCAAGGACAGAGAAAAATCTCTGACCCGGGTCGGAATCGGGAATCCGGAGGTCGTGGGTTCGATTCCCACCCGGGTCAGAGATTTTTCTCTGTCCTTGGGTGTTGCATGAGAAGTTCCTGATGCTGTGGATCAGCGAAGGTTCTTCATCCATCACACGCACACAGTAGCGATGGCCTCACTTGAGTTCTTATCATCAAACTGCTTTACCAGGGTGCAGAATGTGCCGTCCTCGATAACGGGCAAACATCAGACTGGTTCAAGGTTCGAACAGGAGTCAAGCAAGGTTGTGTAATGTCCGGGTTCCTCTTTTTACTAGCAATCGACTGGGTCATGCACCAAACAACTAACACCGGAACAAGGTGGAGGCTGATGGAGCAGTTAGAAGATCTTAACATTGCAGACGATATTGTCCTCGTCTCCACAACCATAAATCAGATGCAGAGGAAAACAACTACGCTTGCAGATACAGCTTGCAAACTTGGGCTACGAATCAGCTGGAAGAAGACAGAGGCCTAAAGGTCAACTGCAGAGGAAAGGAGAAGAACAAGGGATAGGGACAGTTGGAGAAAATGTGTGGAGGCCTTATGCGCAACAGAGCGCGAAGAGTCGAAGTGAGGTGAGGTGGTGGGTACAAACTTAAAAAACCAAATAGGAAAGAGAAGCTAAATTCCATTTTAATTCTTCACAATTTTACATAAACAATTTTCAGATTTTAAAACAATAGGTATTTAATAATATTTACACGCCAAAACCTGAACTTACAAATTGAAATAAAGACGCATTTCAATGTATTCAAGAGGAGGCTAGCCTCAGTGCTTTGGCCACCTCTGCTAGTAAATAATGCGCCACTTGATTCACAGTTCTCAATTGTAGTGATGGCCTAGTGCAGTTAACACACAGCTTTTTACAAATGCTCGTACACAGCTACTGTGTGTTAAGGTCAGGGCAATGTTTCAGTCCGATGCTTATTGGTTAAGCAGTCAAAAACTACCGGTATGTCCCCTCTTCAATTGGCTCCTGGGAGTGAGTGAGACTTGACAGATTTTACTCTCATGACAGACGATTTTACTCGTCAAGTGGGGGTGTCAAAGGGCGTTTAAGGTGTCAATACACTAAACTCTTCAAAACCTAGTTAAATTAGACATTTTTGCTATGTCAAAAAGAAAACTCATTTAAAAAATCTGTTCTGTTTGAAACTGGCGACAAAACACTCCTGTTGGTTTGTTCACACAAGGCTGTCACCAGAAAACCACGGTGACCATGTTGGTACCACAGAAGCAAGTCTTAGATGCAAAATTACGATTTCACAAGATATGTACCACTCTGTGTGAAAAAAAGGCAAAAAGTTACCATCAGCTTACTTCTAAACTTATAAGGAGGATGGCCACAAAGGTAGTGTACCCTCCTTTAAACGAGTTGGAAAAATCAACTTGCAATTCTATGACCTAACCTTCTCTCCTCTTATTGAAGGATAGTTATGTAGCTATGATCCCCCAACACTCTTAATATTGCAAACTATTAGCACAAGCACTCAATTCTAGAAGTATAATTCACTTCTCCATGAAGGGAAAAGGGTAAATGTTATATCAAGCATAAAACTTGTTGATAAATCGAACAAATACAAGCAAACATAGGAAAACCAAAACAACTGGTAAAAACTTTTAGTGTTTGGGTGGGTTGCGTAGTCTCATTTGGTATGGAGACTGATGGTGGTGTTGTTGCTGCTGTTGCTGCTGCTGTTGTACTTGCTGCTGCTGCTGTTGTTGTTGTTGTTGCAGTAACTGGACGGTAGGCGTAGCAGTCCTCTGCCCAAGTGTTACAGTGGCCATCTGCTGAGGTTGCTGCTGTCGTGGTATTTGTGCTGGAGTGACTGCAGGCTGTGCTGTCACCTGACCACCAACTTGAACAGCACCTGGTACCTGCTGCTGCTGTGGTTGCTTTTTTTGTGCAGCAAGCAGCTGTGCTTGGGCTTGAGCTTGTGATGTCATAGGCTTTGTGACACTTGTGGGTGCTGAGGTCAGCTGGCCTGTTGGTTGACTCTGCATGGTGGTGACACTTCCCACACCCTGCTGCTGCTGCTGCTGCTGCTGCTGTTGTTGCTGGCGCATCTTCTGAAGCAGTTGCTGTTGCTGTTGCTGTTGAAGTTGCTGTCGAAGCTGCACCTGTTGCTGAGGTGTTAGTTGTCCTAACTGTTGCTTTGCCAGGATTTGCTGTAGCTGCTGCTGAGTGATGGTCTGTGGAGCTTTCTTCTGAAGGATAGCTCCAGCTGCAGCAGCCTGCTGATGGTTTACCATTTGTTGCCTCTGCTGCACTGAAGCTTGCTGTACTGCACCTGGCTTAGCTAAAGTAGCAGTACTTGGAGCACCAGCTCCCTGGTTCACCTGTCCAATCTGGAAGCGCTTAAGATGCTGCTGTTTCATTTGTTGTTCCACTTGTTGCCTCTTGAGTTGTGCCTGCATTTGCCGCTGTTTAATCATTGCAAACTGCTGTGGAGTCAGCTTGACTCCCTGCTGTTGTCCAACATACTGCTGTGCTGTATTATGACCTGCAAGTAACACACATCAAATATCATCAGCTGTAGGTTTTGTATTCAGAAGTCTGGTGACTATATTTTACAGACAGGTGTTACAATGTGAAGAGATTTTGATAAATACAGGCTACCAACCTTGAGCCACTCCCCGCTTCTTCTCCTACTGCTGGGTGTGTGGTTTGATTTTAAATAGTAAGAATTTACATATGATAACGGCTTTTTTAAGAATAAAGGACAATCCGTTCCAAATGTGGCCACTTCAAAAGTTACCCGGTTGGCCTTTGATGTAACCTGCGATCAGGCGTACTTTGCTTTTAAACTAGGCGCGAAAGGAACGCCTTATACAATTTCTTAACGAGTCTGCCGCCCACCTGTCAAGAGTGATGTTATCTTGTGTCATGCTATAAATGTGAGCCAATCAGATTTTCCCAGAAATTACTCACACATTGTTACGAGAGGACGAAAACACAAAAAAATTCTAGCTGGAATATCTGCGAAGTTTATCCATGCAATCAAAGCTATTAGCATTTCTGGAAATCCCGCTTGACAGTTCAAATTATCAAGGAACGAAGGGCGAATTATTTATGTTATCAGGCACAATCAACAGTACAATAATAAACTTAACCGATTCTACGCAATTCTTCAACCAATCAGAGCGAGGCTCCAAGAGCTCTATTGTTTTTCGGCCAATCAGAGTAAAGTCCAGATTCTGGAATAAGAGCAGACGACTCGTTAAGAAATTGTATCAGGCGTACCTTTTCGTGCCCTCTCTAAAGAGAAGTATGCCTGATCGCAGGTTACCTTTGATGTGTATATGTGTGGGTGGTTTTAACCCTGGGGATAAAATGAGATGATATAATAACCAATCACCATTAAGAGGATGAGCCTCGAGTTTTGGGAAAAGCCTCAATTGACCACTGAAACAAAAACTTATGTCCATAGTTAATTTTTGTCACTAGGGTAGGGGGTTAATTTCTTGTTCTTTACAAAAGTTCAAACATTTTGCAATATACATACTTGCAGTAGCAATTGATGGAGTTGTAACTGGCTGTCCAATCTGTGACATAAAACAAGATAGGTAGAATTTGCAAAAAGTGGTTAATGGAGTTAAATGCAATTTAAGTAGTTAATGACTAGGAGCAAGTGCACTCAGTGCCTGGCGTGGCGTTACTGGTTTGGTTCATTTGAGTTGGAAGGTATGCCGACATTACAGGGAGCGAGATAATCTAGATGCAAAGTAGTGTTATCAGAACAAGACATTTCATCGGCTAACTTAGGGACCAATGTTGGCAAAGTGATTGCAGTTCCTTGGAATCAGTTACCGAGTTGCTATTTAATTTAATTTCCTTAATTTGCATGGTGTTTTGTCTCCTAGATGTTAGTTCATTTATGACGCTCGAAGTCGTCTTAAATAAAGGCCCACATTCGCCCAAAAGTCATTGCGCACCGTGACTGAATTTCGTGTAACACAAAATCACCCAAATATCTGACATGTTGTTTCCCGCGTGATTCGCCTGAGTGCCTTTAGCCAATCACATCACGTTTTTGGACAAGTCGTCATTTGAAAAACAAAAACAAACGGCCGCAATGACTTTTGGGTGAAGGTGGGCCTTCAATGTTTCTATCGTTTGCATGCAGAGCAGTCTCTTTGGAAGTCTCTTTGGCAACTTTAATTTCAGTATTCACGATGTCGCGCGCTTTCTTGAAATTTGACCTCTCCAGAGAATCATTGGATTGAATGGCTTTAATTTTAAGAGTGTCTCTATCCTGCAAGCTTCGTTTTAAGTCAGGTGTGATCCAAGGCGATTTGGATGTCCTGACACGTTTTTTATGCAAAGGAGCATGCCTATTAACCACATTATTAAACATGTTTTTCCAGGCCAGCCATATTTCATTTGGATTATTGTATGTTTTCAATCTCTCCCAGTTTTGAGAACCAATTTTGATCCGAAAATTCTCAGGATTAAAATTTTTGAAATTTCTGTAAGTAACGGTGGAATGACCTACAGAGGACATGTATACCGACTAAAAGTTTCAGAAATGCATATATCAGGCTGTGATCACTAATGCCTACATGAGACACACCAGAGCAAACAAGGTTAATCGGTTCATTAGTGTAAATAAGGTCAATCATAGTGGCAGACGATTCTGCAATGCGAGTGTAGGCTTACCTGACTGACTGCAGTTGCTGAAGATGCTGCACTTTGGCTAGTTGTAGCCCCAAGTGTTATTGAAGTCACAGAACCTGAGGTTAAAGCACTGCTAACTTGACGTGGCTGTGTCTGTAATATCCTTGATGTTGATATACCAGCTGAAGACACATTCTGGCCACCAAATAAACGAACAACAATTAAAAGCTGTATCCTTTGTGCAATGGCTAGAAGAGATGCAAACGCCATTCAAAAGGACAGATTTGTGTACTTACTGCTTGAACTTGAACTATGGAAGTTGGTATTTTTGCCTGCATCCGTTGGTTAATTGCTGCAAAGTGTGAAGACGTCATTGAGCTAAGACCAGCAGCATTACCTTTGTGAGTGTTAACGACAATACTGGGCGCACTACCTGCTGGTACTGATTGGCCACTAAGTACTATATTGGCTGCTGTCAAATAAACATAAAAGACAACTTTAGAACAAAAGTCTCTCATTCTGGTGCTACAAAAATCATGTGTTCTCAATGATAGGTTATTAATGTCGTGAAACTGAAATTTGGTATCTCAGATAACAACTAATAATTCATTTGCAGAAAAGACCTTGCAGAGCCCTTTTTTTCATAAAACATCAAGGAAATCAAATTAAACTAAATTTGTATGCACTTAGGTCAGCCTACCGAACAAGCCAATCAAGTCATTAATAAAATGTCACGTGCATCAACTTTAAACCCGATAAAACACTCCTCATTAGAATTCTTTATATAAAGCATTCTCAAGTGAAGCTATGATCTTCGCAGTTATGAGCATTCTCGTCACCAGAGCCTTGGATCGACCCAAGGCTCTGGGAAACTCTATGCAGGAGAACATGCGCCGTAGGGGTCTTATAGCCAAAAACTGGCTATTGGAACCTTACTGCGCCTGCTCACTCCTCGCTCTAACATGAATGCACCAATTAGAAACGCTTTTGATTGTTCTTCACGAACACCAATGAGAAGACACTTTGTTTTAGGGTTCCCCAGAGCTGTTCTCTCGCTCAGTCAAGAGAAGAGCTTTGGGGTCGAGATTGAGTTATGAGCGCAATTTTTGCAATTGCGTAGCGAAGACTGAAAAATTCAGGAAATCTAACGGGTCCCGTGAGGACCATTTCATTCCATTCCATTTCATATACCATTTCATCATTGATTCATTCCTAACGGGACCATTAGAACCCACAAATGACCAGCTCCCAACGTCAGTGGCTTCATAGCTCAGTTGGTTAGAGCGTCGCACCGGAATCGCGAGGTCACGGGTTCAAACCCCGTTGAAGTCCTGAATTTTTCAAGCTTCTCTACGCAATTGCAAAAATTGCGCTCATAACTGCGAAGATCATAGCTTCACTTGATTTCATATCCGCGGTTCATATATGATTCATTTCATATACCATTTCATCATTGATAAAGCATTCTAATAACAATTATTTCATGAGGAGATCTAACCCGAAGGTCGTGGGTTCAATTCCCACCCTGGTCAGAGTTTTTCTCTGTCCTTGTGTGGGCCCATTTCCATCAGTAGGGCTAACGCTCACATGGTTCATATGGGATAGAAATCTAGCACTTCACCTTACACTCTATTCAGTTAATTATTTCATGAGCACGCGTTGGATATGAGATGGTAAATAGCCAATGAGGTGCGTAATGCCGAGTTGGCTATAACCAGTTTCATATCCAACAAGAGCTAACAGAATAATTGTTTTATTAAATTCCTTAAACTCCAAAAGTCTGGAAGTACAAAATGCGAGCGAAAAAAGCGAGAAAATCCAAGCGCAATCGAAAAAACGTGATGAAGATTCAATGTTGTATAATACCTTGTGGTCAGACAGACACAGGCTCATCACGAAAACATTTCTTTCCTTTTCGCGTACTTCTAAACGTCGAAATAGAACCAAACTTTCCAAAAGCGCTGTCCGGTGAAAAAAGATTTTAACCTAGCAACGCTTAGCGCAATCAATTGCCATATAGGTCAAACTAAGGTATATGAGCGAATAACCGAGACTGAGGGAACCAATCAGAGTGTACAAGAAATGGATAAACCGAGGTTGAAAATTTAACAATAAGGCATAGCTTGCTTTTCTTGTATCCTAATGTTCCCTCACAATTTGAACCTTTGTTCAGACTCCAGAGGGGCACGCTTTTAGTGGAATCTTTTTGAAGCCCTTCAAAAAAACCTCGCAGCATGTGTTTTATAAGGTCTAATAACACTGCTGCTCGTTTTTTTAACATTACATTACTCTCTCTTACTCTACTACACTCTTTAAATTAATGTGTAAATCAACCTGTGGTCTTCAACAAGTTTGATGATGGTGTGGTCCCAGTTGCACCCTGCAGTGCTGACGTTTTCCTGAAGAGCCGCTGCAGTCTGAAAATCAATATCACAATTTTTGGTTTATTGTTGTTGGTTCACAACTCATTCCATGACATCGTGAACAACATTTTAGTTGCCATCTACCGGTAACTGTGATACCTACACCAACAGATGTGGCATTAAGTTGTGTAGTTGCAGTAAGCTTTTGTGCAGGAAGCTGTGTTGTCGAGTTTGTCAGTTGCTGGATGCTGACTGCGGCTGCGCAATTTGTGATCCTTGCGGTTGGGTAGGAGTGGAACCTGGTGGATTTTGCTGTGGTTGATTCTGTTGTTGCTGCTGTAACTGTTTAAAAACACAAGCAGTTGATGATTTTGCGCTAGCACAGCATATTACCTTTGTAAAATACTCATTGTCTCGGGACTTTTATTCTGCACATACCAAGACAAATCTATAATATTAGTAACAAATTAGCACACTTGAACCCTGTTATTTTGAACTTGGGTATTTCAAGCTCCCCACTGTTTCGAATTAATGTTCATTTCCTTTACGTTTTTCCCCTTTTCCAGTTATTTTAATATGCTTACTTCAAATTCAGTTATCCCAAAGTCCTTGCTTATTTGAACTAATTTTTGTTTCCTATGGACTTGATTCTATTTCAAAGTTTAATTTAAAAGGTGGATGACTAACTTCAGATACTGTCAGAACACACTTTGCCCATTGTGCACAATTCAAAATTGCACAATCTGTCAGTCCTTGTTTATTGATTTACCGGTATTTATTACAAACCGTTTCCAAACAAAGATTTCTGTTGGGAAGACTGTAGATATAGGATTTGCACTTTTAGATTTGCAGAAAAAGTTACCATCTTTCTAATATTGAAATACTGAAAATACTAATTTTTTATTAGTTAATATGGAAAAGGTCTACCTCCTCAGGATAGATTTGGTGTGGAATATATTCTAATTTTTGAATCCCTGCTAATTTGAACTATTTTCTCTATTCCTTGTGACTTCGAAATAACAGGGTTCAACTGCAGTATAAACATCAAATTTACACCGACCGTTTTTTGATAAAACCTAATACAGATGCTTTCAACGATACATTGGCTGCGCCCTTTCCGGGATTGGTTGCCAACCTGGAAACTGGGACGGGTAGTTGAAAAGTTCATTCAACGGGCCAATGAAATTTGCAACTTTACACTGAAGTTCGGCAACTTCGCTCCGAAAGGTTATTTGTCCCTTTCATAGTACAATTTGTTATCATAAAAAAGATGTTAAATTGGGCACTACTCAGCCATTTAAAATCCAGCAGTGCTAAATGGCTTAGTCAATACTATTCATTTTCATACCACAGCGTCTGTGAAGCTGCTGCCTTTTCTCTGGCAATTCGTTCTGCTTTCATGGTTGCCAGCTGTACTGGATTTAAAGTCTTTCTTCAGAAATGCCACTGCAAGAATACAAAAATCAGTAACAGAAATGTTTTTTTGACAACGAAGGATGTTCAGGATTGTGGGCAACAAAATGCACCCTCTTACCCTTCTAATAATAATAACTACAATCATAGACAAAAGTTTGGGAAGGTTATGTAAATGAACCACACCAGAGCTGTATTTCAACCTGCTTCTGTTAAAGCTCAAAAGAATAGTTTTCACTTTCCTCTTACAAAGCCACCCCTCCCCCTATTCAATTTGGAAGGTAAGTCACCAAATTCCCACTGAAACCATATCAGTTTTGCACAACATTGAAGGAGGGGGGAAG